>NC_139516.1:126976835-127116835 GCF_947247035.1 Vipera ursinii
TTCAAACCCCAGGAACTCTAGTTAAATCTTTTCATGCAGAGACCCTGGAGGCTTACAGTCAATCAAATAGATAGCACCTTGCCAGAATTATTAAGGTGTTATTCTCTGCCAGGTTCTTTTATTAAACTGATTATAAAACAACACTCAATTTTTATTGTGCTTCAACAAGGAATAGAAGCAGGAGTGGCATATCATAGCCAATATGTCAGACAATTAATGTGCTTCAAGCTCTTTGATTTTTGTGCAGTACTGTTTTACAAATCATTGACTTGCTCAATTTTTATTTAGGATCACTATTCCTATTTATTCAATCTTTTTAGTTTCCAGCTATAATATGTGATTAAGCAAATGGCTCTTTCCAGTTCAGGACTTGCAAGTGATATCTGTTAAAACCATAAAATGCTGAAGGAGATTGGATAACACATAGTGTCTAAGTCAGTACTGGAGAAAATGATCAGTTGTCTTTTCCAAGAATCAATTCTGTTGTATAGGAGCATTTTGTAGTCTATATATAATTTAAGAGTCTATTTGTGTATAATTTGACTTTACTTTTTTCCAGAAATTGGCTTGATTCTCAACTAGACACTAGAGCTCAGATTAAACCTTTCCCAATAATGACTTAATGTTGCATTAACTGAACTAAACCATGTCCATCTCCAAATCCCCTGCTAATTGTTGCTGACTGTAAGGGGCGGTGCTCATCTCTGTTTCTTTCTTGTTCAAAGTGGTGATCTAAATATGAAATAGTGTTTATATCAAGTTCATAAATTGGTGAGATTAAGAGTTTCTTATATGAAGTAGTCATAGAAAAAAACATTTTAAAAAGCCACGTGCAAGGAAGCAGCAAAAATCTATTTATGAAATGGAGATGGATATTGAAGCATCGCCTGCAAGCAGCTTTGAAAGGAAGCATTTTTAGTCTTCACTGATGTCACAACCAACGACTGAAATTGTATATGAGCCTTCTTTAAATAGCCCCTTCTTTCATCTTATATTGGAAAATTGAAATGTTGAATACGTAGCAGTGAATGTTATTAGAACTTCATGTGAATCTTACTGATATTTAAAGGGAATGTGACTGAACAGGTAATACCAAAGCTTGTTATTTCTTTTATATATATAAAAAAGCATTCAATATGTGAAAAAGTAATTGTCCCTTTGTTCAATCAAGCCAACTGAAGCGACAAGTAGGACCTGTTGTATTAGTATTTTACTAAAAAGTGTAGATTTCTACATGTATCCCCTCTCTTGCGGGTGCTCCGTTTGTTTCCAGTCTGCTTCCAGGACCAATTCAATGTGCTGGTTGTTATCTTTAAATCCTGCATTGTTTAGATCCAGGTTATTTGAAGGCCTGTTGTTTCCGTTACATCTACCCAACCCACCAGAGAGGGGAGGTAGGCTATATTACCCCCGCCCCATTAAGGCACTCTAACAAATGCTGTCTTCTGCCAACCTAGCAGTTCGAAAGCACGTAAAAATACAAGTAGAAAAATAGGGACCACTATGGTGGGAAGGTAAAAGCGTTCTGTGTGCCTTTGGCGTCTAGTCATGCCGGCCACATGACCACGGAGACGTCCTTGGACAAGCGCTGGCTCTTCAGCTTTGAAAGAGAGATGAGCACCGGCCCCTAGAGTCGGAAACGACTAGCACGCATGTGCGGGGGAACCTTTACCTTTACCAAATGCTGTGATGGAAGCCATTTGGGCTTTGGAGGTCAAAAATTCAGAAAACATCTTGTCTCTGATGGCTTGTCATGAAACACTTCAACCAAGACAAGGCCTCTCTGGATTTCCTCTCTGTGTGGAAGTTGCTCTCATGAGGCCTCAGGAGCCTTTGAAAATCAACTGAGAACGCTTGTGTGATTTTCGGATGCCTCAGAAGCTGCACAAGAGCAAGGCCTTTTTTGTGCAACATCCAGAGGGTGACAGGTCATGCTGTCACCTGTCATAGGTTTGCTATCACCGATCTAATGGGACCAAGAAGGGCTTTCTTCAGTCGTGATTCCTTCCCTGTGAAACATCCCCACAGAAGTAAGACTGGCCCTCACTTGATACGCTTTTAAAAGGCTCTGAAGATAGTTTTGTCATTGGGTTTGGGGACCCCAAGGTGATATAGACTACATCAAGTGGCTGGTCTGTTGTCCCGGGGAGTTTATTGGGTTTTGTGTTTGGGGTTTTATTTCTGTAAGCCACCTGGAGTTGAGTGACCATATGCATTTTCTTAATAAATAATTTGGGCTAGCCCTGCCCTGAATAAATCTCACAGATGTTATCTCCACCATCAAACCAAGTCTACAGTATTTCACATCCTTCCTTAAATTTTTTGACATCATTGGGGCCTATTAAGATGGAAAAAGATTACATAGCCACTTCTAATTTGAAATGAAAATTTGGGGCAATACAGGTAGTCCTCACTTAAAGACTGCCCTGTTTAAAACCATTTGAAGTTAAATTTGCTCTGTAAAAGTAACATTACAACCAATCCTCATACTTAACAACCGTTGCAGCATCCGTATTAAAATGTGGGCATTTTGCAACCAACAGGTGTTTATGACTATTGCTGTGTCCCAGTCATATGATCACAATTTAAACACTTCACAGCCAGCTTCCAACAGAGCCAATGGAGATGTTGGCAGTAAAATTCCCAGTAATGGTCATGTAAGGTGTCGCCTAATGACCGTAGTAACAACAGCAGTAGAATTGATATAGTTACATTTGGCATGGTCATGTGATGTTTCACAAGATTGGTGGAAACAAAACACTGCTTTTCACAGTAAAAACTTCATGTCAATTGTCAAATACAGGCATTGTTGTCTCATGGTTTTGACTGCTTTGTTGAATCAGGATCTGGCTAACCAAGAGAGAGTGATAATTAAGTATTTAGTTGCAGATATTGCAACTACACATGGTGAAAGTTGAATCTTGAGGTGCATACAGGTAGTCCTGATTTAGCAACTACCTAAGCTAGAGACTATCTGCAATTATGACAGTGATGAAAAAATAACTTTATTACCAATCCTCATGTTTATGAGCTTTTCAGATCTTTAAAGCAAAGCAGAAACTTTATAAGCTCATAAGCATAGTTGCGGTTTCACTCTGGCTATTTCACTTAACAACTGAGTTGTCTGTCCCAGTTGGGGTTGCTAAACAAGGACTCGCCCTGTATGTTCATATTGGTTTCAGCTTTTTTTCAACTGATAACAAGTGCAAGGTTTAATCCATGATTTTAAGCATCACATAGAAGAAAGTTGGGCAGTGAGTATACCCATAGGTGCATGCAGGTACACATGCACACACACGAGAATATATCCATATAGCATGTGAGAGGTAGAAAAATATCAAGCTTTTTCTTCATCCTAGCAGAAGGTCGTGTTTCTTCACTATTAAATTTATTTGTGGACTACAATACACAATAGGTCTGAGATTAATACTGGAGAGTTAGTGCTTTTTGCCCTCTCCCGATGATCTCAATCTCTTCCAATGTTGTCTTCTTGCTGTTGTCTCAGGAACTTTGAGATTGCTTGGATGAGACTTTAAGCCCTCATTAACAGTTAGGTTGACTTTGCTGGCTTGTTACTTTTAGTAGCAACAGAACGATTTATCATTTCCCCCTAACATAGGTCTGATTAATTAAACGGGACTCCTAAGTGCTCTGCAAGCAATTCCTTGAATATCTATTGTATCTGTTGTCCGTGTGGTATGTCATTTTAACATGGATAACACCGATGGATTACTTCTTCCATATTAGCCATGACAATGAAATTTTAACAAGGATGAAGAAAAATATAAATCTCATGCATAATACATAAATGAACCAGACAGTTTTTTGTACCCCTAAAACTGAATTATCTGAAAACATAAAGTTAATGTTCTATATTTTTGACTGCCTCCAAGAAATGCATGTTAAGTATGCACGCCCAAAAAATGCCCAGTATTTCATAAACATTTCCAATACACCCTTTGGCTTATATTTGTTGTGTTTGTTCCTGTGTTCATTTGTTATACACTGAATTTATCACTAGAAGTTCAGCTATAGGAAGATGAACAATATAAGTTCATCTGATATAAGTTCCACATCATCTGTCACAAATACAGTCAAATCCAATTCAGAATACACACAAGTTTCCTGTGTGGTACATTAAAGGTAAAGGTAAAGGTTCCCCTGCACATGCGTGCTAGTCGTTTCCAACTCTAGGGGCCGGTGCTCATCTCTGTTTCAAAGCCGAAGAGCCAGCGCTTGTCCGAGGACGTCTCCATGGTCATGTGGCCGGCATGACTAGATGCCAAAGGCGCACGGAACGCTGTTACCTTCCCACCGGAGTGGTCCCTATTTTTCTACTTGCATTTTTACGTGCTTTAGAACTGCTAGGTTGGCAGAAGCTGGGACGAGTAACAGGCGCTCACTCTGTTATGCGGCACTTGGGATTTGACCCGCCAAACTGCCGACCTTCTGATCAACAAGCTCAGCGTCCTAACCCACTGAGCCACCGCATCCCTTGTGTGGTACATTATGTACATTAAAATAAAATAACATAAAGCTGTATGTTAAAATTCAGCAAAGAAATCACCAAGTAGTTATGTTTTCTCTATTTTATTAATAAAACAGATTTTTTGCAACAATTTATTAAAAATGTATTTTCATGCAGTATAAGGGGTATACAAGAAATTCTCCAAGTTCTCTCACTCTTCCTCTCTGTTGCTTCTTAAAAAATAATTCTTACTGGTTCAGTCTGGGTTGAAGCATTTGTGCACTGTCATTGTTGGAAAATGCCATTGGGGCATAGCCTCGTCATAATTTTTTACAGGACATTTTTGCTGCAGGATATTAAAAAAAAAACCCAGAAACATTGAATAGCTATAGTCATTTTATGGGTCTTATTTTCTGCAGGAAATTAGAAAAGAAAAGAAAACTTGTGGGAGAAACTACAGTTGCATTTTAGACAAAGAATGTACTGCGTGATTTAAACCTAAGGAACAGCACACAGTCAGTAGTCACAAAGAGTTACAGACACACACACACACTCACCGCCAAGAGTCCAATACTTTTGATTTTTTTTGTTTTGTTTCCTGCTATGTTGGAATAATATCTTCTACAGAAATGTTTGTGTATACATTATATACAGTATTATTGTCCTTTTTTGAAAAGTAATATTTATTTGTATTAAATAAAGTCCTGATGAAGTTTATTCATACATTAAGAGAATACTGTTAACATACATACATGCACGCGCACAAGTGCGTGCATGCATGTGCACATCCACACCAGACAACACCTTCAGTGGTTAGTGCTCAAACGGAGTAATGTGTTCTACTTCCTTTGTGGTAAATTTACTCACTGTGGTTCTAACCCTTCCAGATCCTCCGCCTGATCCCTCCGTGACCTGTGTTCAGGGAACATTTCTGTCATACCTTCAAGGGATTAAGATTCATGGGAAATATAATCAGGCAGGTGGGATCAGCGGCATCGGCAATGACTGGGTTGGCATATTCTTTCCTGTGCAGATACTAAATGCTATTCTGGAGACATTTTGTGGAACAGGTTCATTCCTGTGTGGGAACAGAAAGTGCAATAGAAATAAACTACCTCTTCTTCACCATACCTTCTTTTACAAGCTATAATGTATGGTTTTCAAAAAGTGGCCAGTTCCGATGTTGAGCAGTGCAGTTTGGCAAACTGGTATCAATTATAGTGTGAGAATGTCATGTAAGGAAAATGGAAGTGATGTGACAGGCTTAATTTGGTGTTTTTTTTTCTCGTCTGGCTAATAATTTAGGTCCAGTGCCAGATTTTTATTTTTTTGCTTTTTTTTGTCAGCAATACAAAATATTCTGAATCAATAGGTTACTGGGATGAAGGAAGAATAGGTTTTTTTGGGTGGGGAAAGGTATTTTGACCATCTTCTGCAACAATCGGGCTCTGAAGTGCGCTTTTGTGCCTTTCACATGGTAGGCACATCTTTATCACAGCCGGCTTTGTGATTTAACCTTGCTCAAGATCCTGACAGACTGTGATCGATGCCTTCCCAAACGATACATATATTTCAACTGGTGGAACTATACAGTATGTCATAAGCAGCTCCACTAGTCAAAGACAAAATCAACAAACCTAGAGGCATGAAAAAGTGCAGACTGGAGCTTTCACTCAAACATCCTAGGATGCAGTAAGGCAAGGGTAATCTTAACCCTTGTTTTTAAGCCCCTCCCACACTGAATGCGCAACCTGCAGCAGTGAAGGTGTTGTGAGTTACATAGCAATCGGACGTTCATCCAATGTGGCATTTCTCATGTGTTTGGCCAGGAAAGAAAGGCATCCCCTGAAGTTTTCCATGCCATGTAATTGTAAAGGACCCAGGTGCCTCTCTTTGAATTATGCATGCCCAGTAATCATAATCCTAGCAAGATGTTCTAGAACCACTAGGATAAAAGCAGCACATGTGTGGATCAAATCTTAACAGTAAGTGATGGAAGCCCATTTCATTTGAGTTCTCTTATGTTGCTTTCTAATTCATAGCAGATTCAGTTGCTCCCAGGAAAGAAATCGATTAAATCTATTCTCTTAGGTGGAATCTACAAGAGAGAAAAACCATTTTGCTTCAAATTACTGTATACCATATTTATCTTTTTATCTTTTTTAAAAAATTCAAATCCCAACACTGGCAAACTTGGTTCAGCCTATCCTATTCTCAAGGGCCACTGTTTCTCACACACGCAGGTGTGAAGCAAAAGTTGGCGTCTGTATGATCTCTGATTCTGCAGAATTCAACTGCAGCAGCAAAGTGTGGTGCCTAAGAGCCCTGCTCCTCTTGCTCATCTGCTCAATTACCTGTACTATTAATTATGCTGTGGTTTAAATCAAGCAAACTCAGGGAGAAAAATCCACCTTGTAGTATGAAGATTTCAGTAGCAATCTTCAGCCTTAACCATTGTCAGATCTAGTTTCCTGCTATTTGCCGAAAGTCACCCCAGGATTCAACCAAACACACAATGTCTTAACAGGAGAAAGAGTAGCACTCTCCAAACCTGGGATGCCTCCTGTAGCCATTTTGAAACCTTGGCCTTGGATTTGCTTCCCCCCCAAAGCATTTTCTTCTGTAAGCGTATCTTTAGTTGAATGACCTGGACTCAGTGACGCTGGAAGTCTCCGTTGTCTCACTGAATTTAGTTCCAGGAATTAAGGTCAGCCCAACTAACTATGGTCTCCAGAAGCTGAATGCAACCCCTGGTGTGGTATCCATTTTAGTTACTTCAGCACTCTTTTGATGAGATTTTTCTTCTTCTCCTTCTCATGTTTCACATTTTCAGTAGTAGTATAAAGCTTAGGGATGCTGTGTGGGGTCTGTTGTATTTTTTTTTTTGGTCAAGTTTAGGTTTCTTAGCCACTTTGCCTCCTATAGAAATTTGAGAAGAAACATGGTTTTGGTCTTTGCAAAGAAATAAAAACGTCCACAAGTATAAGGCTACAGAGCAACCTCTGCCTAATCTCTCCGCTTCACATGCTTTTTCCCAGCAGCGGAGCTGGCCCTCCCTCGATAATGGCCTTATAGCACTAGTTTCTCTGTGGTAAGAGTAAGGATATGTAGAAGGCAAGAGTTCGACACAAAGACGTTCAGTCCAGCCATTGAGTACCAAAAGCAGTTCAGGGAGCTCTGATGTCCTCCTACAGGCCAGAGACCATCACACGAAAAGATGGCGGCACATGTCTGTGCCGTGGGCTGGCACTGGGGCTGACACATGGACTGGCACAGCTGGCATCAACTCCTCCGATGGATGGCAAATAAGCATGATGAAGAATGGGCAGCTGTAAGGAGAGTCGCCGCTGTATGCTGTGAAGAAAGAACACAGAAAGATAAGGACATTTAGCCAGGTATTCAGTATTGCTGAGGGCTGCTAGCAAAGGGCCCCTGACTTTGGGATGCATCCACTGGGAATTATACTAGAACCTCAAACGATTCTGCAGATGCAGCTGCAGCCAGGACAATGAGCAGAACATCCTCCTTCGTTCTATTCTTTCCTGTCTTAACTAAATTATTCTGTGGATTTTAGCCCCCCTTGCTTTGTGTTTCTTTTTTTATTCATTTATGGAATATAAAAGGTACTTACCCAGGGCAAGATTAATACTAGGTGCATGGCTGTTCTAATACAGCAAGATACTCGCTACATGAGCATAAGCATTTCAGATCTTTAGGGAGCCATTTCGACATATTCAAAAGTTAAGACTTCCCCAAATTATCAGATAATTACTAGTTTGTCGCAAAGGAACATGTTTTGTATAATTGATGTGCAGATTTAACATGAAGATACTTTTAATTCTTGTGAACATCTAGCAAGAAAGAATTACTTTACTTACTGTTCTGGGGAGTTGATATCTTCTATAAAATCTTTGCTTGTTCTGGACGACTCTGTAGTATTCCATTGTGCTTGTGGATTTTGATCAAGATGATTTTTCAGCACTGTTTTTTCACCATCTGGACAAAAAAAATATTTTCAGACATTTATTAAAGGAACACTGTGGTGCATTTTTCTATATATTATTTGCAAAACAATGTAATTATTTTACAAATTATGATATTGTTTCTCAAAAATTATTCATTTGACCTAAAACCTAACTCCATCTAGACAACACTATTTTTGTGGTAATTAAATAGTACTGTTTCTTATTCAGATTGAAACAAATTGTAAACAAATTAGATAAAGAGAAGAAATTTCTCCCCCAAACTAGCATTTACAAGACACACACACACACACACACACACAGAGTCTAAAATTAGAATTATAAATAAACTCAGTTGAACTGAAGAACCTTCTTGATGAGAAGCGAAACGTTTTCAAGGAAAAAAAACCCAAGAAAGTCCAGTTGCCTTTTGAAAAGCATCTTTGGGACATCCATTACCCAGATGATTGAGAATCTCCATCGACAAAAACACTGAGCCTCACTGCCCCAGTATTCAAGTTAAGTTTATTAAAGATCTCATTTTAATTCATAAATTCATTCCATTGTATTATATGGGAGATGAATGAAGTGTTTGGTCTCATTCCTTTCTCTTCCTCATATTAGATCAGGAACTGGATTAGGGAGCAATGTATGAGAATGGTGACTAATAAAATAGATAACTAGAGCTGAGTTACGCAAATCAGTGTGGATTAAGTTCCAAGAATGAGAAAGAAATCAAGATAAAAAAATCTCTGTAGTATTGCCTTTCTAGATTGTTTGGGTAAAGCTGTATTAATGAGGTGCCTACAAAATTTCACTGACATTGTGTAAAATAATGCCATCATAGCATAGTGCTGGCTCTTGTTCTGTTTTACCACATAAGGGACACATGGAACATTCAATGCCTTTTATATAACCAAATCTTTATTGGGCCTTACAAATTCCATACCTTTGCTTTCTGTAAAATTGCGTATACTGAGAATATCATTGAGCTCCTGATAGTGGTTCTGTTTAATATACGTTGTTTTTTCAGGTGTGTCCTGAAGCTGCATTGTGACTTCTTCTAGAGCTTTGTCCAACTGTTAAAAGAAAAGAATGTTATAAATTATATGAAAACATTTGTTATCCTTCATTCTACATTTTTTGTCCCACTTTTTATGGACAAAGGCTTTTTACGGATACCAGCTTTGTGTAGTGTATTTATTTTAGCTATGCATAAAGATACACATATAAAGAAAGAACTTAAAGTACTATTATTCATCTGTGGAGACATCCATAGATAATGAATCATAAAAGAAAAATCTTTCTTGATCGCTAGTATTCCTATTTCAGTGCTGTTTCTTTGCAGAGGTTTCCTGAGCAGGTGATAGAATGTATCCAACCTTTTAAAAAAGTCACACAGGTTTTGTCCTATAAATAAATATATTGTTATTCGATCATGCATATGTCTAACCATAAGTACTAAGATTCTTACACATACTGTATCAAACCAGTTCTCAGTTTGATGAGTAACAGAATTACACAATAGAAATGATATTGTAAGGTGAAATGGTCAAGGGAAGGACTACTTGCTTTGATTTCATTTTTCATGTGTTATTCCATATTATGTTAAGACTAGACTTTGTTAAATTGTTATAGATGGGTGCTTAGTTTAGGACTATGAATTCTGACAGCTGCTACAGGCATCCTTTGGGAAACGTCCTTCCTCTAATTCTTCTCATGCTCCTAAAAGTAGACAGCAGCATAAAAAAATCTAAGCCGTCCCCAAGGTTTTGGTAGCTATAAAATGGCATTGTGAAAAATCTGGAAAAGCATTCTTTCTTGGTAGCTAGATGGTGGCGGTTATCAAGTGGGTAGTTAAAGAGATCATTCTGTTTAAAAAGGTGTCCTTGAAAAGGAGAACTTTGCACTATAATCTCTCCATCTTGACATTCCATCTGTTTCCCCAAGTACTATAGATTGTTTAATGCAGAAAATACAGAGTAAAATGTATAACTATAAACACTAGTGTTCTGTTTCTTAGAAAACATTCTCAAATAAATCTTCATAACTTCTCAAATCATCCAGCTGATTCATTAGCCTTAAGCCTTCTAATGTTTTTATACTGGAAGAGTGAAGTGGCCCTAGCTTCAATTAACTTTGTAATGTGATTGTAAAACTTAAATTAGGTGAGATGTTCATTTAGGCTTCTAATATTTCTCCTCAGCTTTCCTGTTACAAATGAATTAATAAATAACAAGAGCCATCATATTAAGTTAAGCAATGCAAAAGAAACTGAAGTGCATTTAAACCTCTCATGCGAAATTAAGACTTGAATATTAAGAAATCTCTTCTGGCATGGCTGAATTTCATCATCCTCCATCTTTCCACTAAAAATAATGTTCAAGGTAGCTCACAGTAAACCGTATGTAAATCAACAGAGTTAAAATTAAAAAGATTAAAATTCTCTAAATTAAAACGATAAAAATAGGCAATAGCCCATCAAATTAAAACCTAATGCACTTTAGCAGAAAGTTAGCAGATACTAAACTGTGTTTCTTTTTTCTTTCTTTTTTTAAACATATTTGCCTGGTGGAAGGATGCAGAGATGAAGCTATTCTAGCTTCTCTTGGTAGACATTTCCAAAGGCTGGGAACAGTCACCAATAAAGGCTTATGATTATGAACCGTGATTTCTCTCATGAGCAGAAGAACATTTGTTAACAGAGTTTGTCCCTAGTGAAGTCACTGAGGGAACTAGGGGAATGGCAACATCTTTTGAATTTTTCCTCTCCATTGCTGTGAGACTGGCAGGGAGGGAATCACAAGCCCTTCCTACTTGCAATTCTTGATATCAAGTGTGCAGAAGTTCTTGCTTCATAATTTTACTAACTTGGCCTAAAAAACCCCTGAAAACTCATTTCCATTAAGGGATAAATAAAGGATGCACAGTAGATTTTTAAGAATGGCAAAAACACACCAAACATTCCATCAGCCCTACAAGATAGACCGGAGTAGGAAACACTCCAAGGGAAATTTAGAACTATATTCCTTTAGTAACAAAATTTTGCAAATCTACTTGTTGACCTAATGACTTCTGGATTTGGTATCCAAGGCCATCTCCATGGCTTCCTACATATACTTTTAAAAACATTACCTTCAGAATGGGATATGTGGTCTAGCGCTTTCCTTTACTTCAGCTGTCATACTAGACAGACATGAATATTATATCATGTTCTCATTTACAAGGTTTTACATGACTTCCATACTGTCTCATTTTGGCTGTGTACGTGTGTTTTACATGGTGTATATCCTGTGTGTGTGCACATGTGTAAAAAACATGTAAAATGGTGGGGCAGATTAAAACAAATACATTTTTAATCTAAAATGAAAGCCAAAGCAAACTCAAGTAATCATATTTTCTGAAGAATGTTCCTACATGAAGCCACAGTCCTAGCAGATGGCCAGCAGCAAACTCCATATAATAAATAGTCCAGTCACTAAGTGCAATTAAACTTCATTGCAATCCAGCTAAATTTTGGAAAATTATGTTCCACTTGAGTTTGGTGGGATAGATTTGGGAACAGTATACCAATTTCTGCTCCATTCCATTATTACCAGTTATTTAAAATGGCACTGTTCCAGCTATGATGCAGTACCAACTGGAGAAGAGGAGAAAGTTATCAGTAAAATCTCATTCAATTATGAAGATTGGTTAGTGCAGGGGTAGGCAACCTTGGCTCTTTTATGACCCGTGGACTTCAACTCCCAGAATTCCTGAGCCAGCATGGCTGGCCTGGCTCAGGAATTCTGGGAGTTGAAGTCCACGAGTCATAAAAGAGCCAAGGTTGCCTACCCCTGGGTTAGTGTAAGAATCTTTGAGCTGTGTGTATAAACTCACTGTGGTATAGTTGGGAAATTTTTTTTCTGCCAGATTTAAATTAAGGAAGCCCTTTTTAATATTTTTTAAGGGAATTGTATTCTATTTCCTCCTCTCTTCCCCATTTTGTTATAGAAAAAAAGAGTAGTATTGTACTTTGAGTTATCTGGTTAGCATTAGACATCAAACTGATGGTACATAATCTATCATCTTTTTTTCTCTTTCTCTCTATGGGTATTTTTGTACCAAGTTAAAGTGGCTAAGAGATAAATGAAAATTTATCTTTTCTGTAAAATCAACTACCATCCCACCACCAGTTGGCTGAAAAATGGATAATGGTCATAGACAAAGTGCTTGGAAACTGCATCAGGAAAGTAGATTGATTGGGAAAGTCAATATTCTCTCACTATGCTCTTTATCTGATACTTGGGGAAGTTAATTATGTCTTGCTATCTTAGAATGTATCTTAAGAACTACTGTGATTATCGTATGTCAATTATTTGCATTACATAAATGCAAAACGCATCTGTTCAGGACCAGCAAGAGTAGGGTGGCAGCCCACTCAAGAAGCAGACTGGGAATGAAAAAGATCAGGGGCCTACCCCTCCAACTTTGCTCTGAAGGCTCTGAACAAGACTACTCACACCAATACTTCACTTTGAGAAATGCTACTGCTGCAATCACATACCCATGCAGTTTTCTGGACTAGGAATTAAATCCAAATCCTTGCTGTCACAGGAACTCTTCAGAATTTGGTATTGCCTGGGAGTGGTCTTGTGATAGCAGGCACATAAAGGCAGGAAAATATATAACAGCAGCCCTCTATCTTAGGTAGTTGATCTGTTTGGGCTGCCATTACTTCACTCTTTCAGTCCTAAAAACTGGATTTGAAGCAAGTTTCTCTTTCCTGTTTTCCAGGAAATCAATCATTTCCTGAAATCTCAGGGGGAAGTAGAATCATTCTAGAGGTCAGGAATGCAACAGAGTAGGTGTGCTTCCTTGGTCCTGCAAGATTACATTCTTTAATTGATGGGGCCCAGAGTGCACCCACCCTGCTGGACTGTACTGGACAGATGCAGATAACTGGAAATTTTTCTCATTATCTTCTGACTAGATTAGTCTCTGCTGCTGGTGAGAAGTGCCAAATGAAGATGAATGATAAATCAGAATTTTCAGCAATTCCACTAATCATTTCATTTAAACATGGCCATAGCCTTTCTGTTATGTATCATTTTAGCAGTATGCAGGATTTTGTCATTGCACATTACATTAAACACCTTTTAAAAAGAAGAATTAAAATATTACCACTGGAGTACATATGGATTAAGATGTTAAAAATGGCCATGGTGGGTTATGAAATCTGCTTTTATTATACTAAAAATGAGTCAATGCTCAATAACATGTTTTTATTTTTAAAATGTCTTACTTCTTGAAGTACAGAAAATCAATTACAAGTAATACTAGCAATAAATAGTATCAGCAAAATAATGGATGATTGTTCTAATAATAATGATTAAAAAATCCTGGCTGAAAGTTCTCTCAGTTCATAGCTAAAAATACATTCTACATTTGATGAGGGCAACAGCAGTATTAGGAAATAGAAATGACTATTCTAAAAAAATGGACAAATTTTCTACATTCATGAGGCCAATGCACAATAAGGAGGGTTTACATAGAAAGGAAAACATGGGCAATTTAAAATGTGGTTCTTTATATTTCATCTGTTTTGACTCCAAATGTGAATGGCTTCCTGGCTGTACCAAATGAGCTTACATGCAAAGTCAACAGGACACAATCAGAGCAGGTAATACCTCTGTTATTTTCATTCTAAGCTGGTGGTTCTCTGACTGTAGCCCTTCTAATCGAGATGTGCTGGCTTGGTTGACACTGGTGACAGATGTTGATGTTTTTGAATCATCTTTCTTCTGATTTTGGGTGAACTGAAGCCCTCTGTTCCGAGTGGCAGCATCTGGATTTGTTCTCAGAGTAATTAACTGAAAGTTTTAACAGCAATGAGATAATCCTCAAGGATATTTATTGAGTCATTGGCTATCTTTGCCCCCCTTAACACTATAAAAATAAAAGTTATAGAGCACACGGATAATTCAAGTATCAAGTTTGAAATTTTCAGCAGCAATCCCCTCATTTTCCACATACACATGTCTTAAATTATTCAGCTACATATAATCCCATCCCCAACTTGCAAAAATTTCTTATTGCACCACCGAGCTTCTCAGAAACCCATGCAAGTAGCCTTAGTACTACCATGATTCCTTACCACCTCAGTGCATCCATTCTGGGCATGTACTCTATGCATCTGAGGAAGGGAGATGCAGCTCAGAAAAAGTTATGTCTTTCAGTAAAATTTGTCTAATTGGAAAAGATGCTACTAGAGGTGCTTAATTTTTGCCACCCACAGAGTAATACAGGTCTCTCCTTCCTATGTCTAGAATTACAGATAATTGTGAAATAACATTCCAACCTAATACGGGCAATCATGGTTATGATTATGATTTCTAGCCTTTTAATATACACAACTCGAGACACGAAACACACTATTATGCTCTATCCCAGGGGTCCCCAACCCCCGGTCTGTGGACCAGTACCAAGCCGTAGCATGCCAGCAACCAGTCCGCAGGATGCAGGCAGCACATAAAACCCCACCCCCTCCGGTCCACAGAAAAACCTCTCTCCACGTAACCAGTCCCTGGTGCCCAAAAGGTTGGGGACCTCTGCTCTAACCATAACATTCTATTGGCTCTCAACTTACAGAAGAAGTTGAGCCAAGTGTTCCATTTTTGCATTGTTCCTCCTCATTCCAAAGCAACTTCATAATGGAGACAGCCACCTAACAGCTGTACAAAATCATATGCAAATAAAACCCTTCAATGCAAATCAGGTTGCTTACCTTAGGTACGAAGACTAAGCAGAGGGTAATGGTGCTACAAAATATAATCACTAGTGCCACAATGCAGAACTGTACATTGGGCTGGTCTCGTGTAAGAAAGGAAACAGCAGCTCCAATGATGCACATGATGCCCACATTATAAACACTCATGCCAATATATTTACTGTCGTTCAGAGCAGGAATGCTCACATTTCGAGTCTCCCATGCCAAAAAACACCCAAATAGCTGGAACCAGGAGAAAAAAAAAAGGAAGGCATATTGTAACACAACGCACAGTTGCATTTTTTTCATTTTTTGAAAACAAAATTGCATTCACATATTGAAATTGGGAGGGGGAGATTCCTCCCCCCCCCCGCAACAAACAAGTAAAACAGAAAGGGATGGCACACATTTTACACACAGAATGCAGCTCTTTAAACACAATATTAAATTTGGATCAGAAGGAAGCTGTTTTACTGTTTCTATTCTTCTGCACGGGACAATGTAAGTCCTGCGCTAAATTTTAGTTTGACAAGTGCAAGTATATTTAATTACCACTGATGAACCTGATAATTAACTCTTCTTTTAAAATGAGTAGGATTTTAAAGAGTTTAACACTGAATTCATCACACTTTATGGTATTTAAGTTCAGACGGGGGGGGGGGAAGTGGAGTTACTGCCATTATGGTGGCTACTTACATGTTCCTATAACTACATAACTTACCAGAGGGCACTAAGTACAGCCTAAACATGAAACATAAAGGAGCTAACATAGAGTAGCAGCTCCCTTATCTCCTCTGATCATTAGCTAGAAAGAACTGTTAAAGTGTTGGACTAGGAACTGGGAATCCCAGGAGGAAGACTACCCTCCACCATAAAGTTCACAAATATTCTAGCTCAACAATCCTGTGTGGTGAGGAAAAAATGGAGGAGAGAGTATGTGTACACCTAAAGTTCCTGAAGGAAAGGCAGAATAAAAATCTAACAGACAGCAGGAGATGAATATTATTTATATTTCTGTAACTGAAACTTTTAAGTTATAAAACAAGGTTTATTGCTAAACAGCCATTAAAGGTATTTCCAATAGATTGGGTACAATTGTGTTAAGCTAGAATTACTGATACTTTTATTAGGTCATGTATTTCAAGGTGCAGGGAAGGTACTTTGAACAGTCACACAATAATCAATGCTATTTACTTTCACTAGCTGTATTTAAAGGGCAGAAACTTATGATTACATTGGACAGTGAGAATTCTAGATGTAAAAGTGCTGACTCAAGTTATCATAATCTTAGTAGTCAGGCTTATAATATGCAGCTTTTGTGTCTCCAGACCATATTCTCCACCTTTCAATTTGCCCCTAAATTCTCCCTCTGTTAGGCAGAAGAAAAATATATTAGAATAAAAAATATATTTAGAATTAGAATAAAAAATTATATCTTTGCTTTGGGAGGGACAGAAGCTTTGTGAAATTAGTCTCACTATTATCACAGGATAAGTTATTTTGATTTCTGTTTTGATGATAAGCTTAAATGCTTGTCTATATTTCATTTATTTATTAGATTTTTGTTGTTGTTGTTAGCTGTGAAGTTGTGTCCGACCCATCGCGACCCTATGGACAATGTTCCTCCAGGCCTTCCTGTCCTCTACCATCTTCTGGAGCCCATTTAAGCTCACGCCTACTGCTTCAGTGACTCCATCCAGCCAGCTCATTCTCTGTCGTCCCCTTCTTCTCTTGCCCTCAATCTTTCCCAGCATTAGGCTCTTCTCCAGTGAGTCCTTCCTTCTTATTAGGTGGCCAAAGTATTTGAGTTTCAACTTCAGGATGTGGCCTTCTAAAGTGCAGTCGGGGTTGATCTCCTCTAGGACTGACCGGTTTGATTGCCTTGCAGTCCAAGGGACTCGCAGGAGTCTTCTCCAGCACCATAGTTCAAAGGCTTCAATTCTTTGGTGCTCAGCCTTTTTTATGGTCCAACTTTCACTGCCATACATTGCAACTGGGAAGACCATAGATTTTAGATTTTTACCCTGCCTTTGTTCTTTTTATAAATAATTTAAGATAGCAAACATAACATACTATGGCTACTGCTAAGCTTGTAAGCCGCCCTGAGTCTTTGGAGAAGGGCGGGATATAAATGGAATTAAAATAAAAAATAAAATAAAAATAATACTCCTTCCTCCTCCTTTTTGCCCCAACACCAACTCTGTAAGGTGAGTTGAGCTGAGTGAGAATGACTGGCCTAAGGTCACCAGTCATGCTTTTATGCTTAAGGCGGGACTAGAACTCAGTTTCCTAGCTTCTTGGCCAGCATCCTAACTCTACACCAAACTGGCTCTCATTTTAAGAGGATTTTAATATATCAATAGTAAAGGTATTTTATTTACTTATAATTAGAATACATATATTTGAATGAAATAAACCCCTCTAATATAATGTAGATGTTTAGTTTAGAAAAGCACGGCAAAAACAAGACAGGCAAGATTCATATTTCTCTCCTAGCTTTCATTCCTTCAAAGTTTTCAGGGGAGGTGCCTGATTTTCTCCTATCACCCTTTTCATCTAGAAGCCATCCTAGAAGGTAAGCTAGGCAGAGCAACAATGACTAATATAAAGTGACCCTAGTCAGTTTCACGGCTAAACAAAACTGTGAATTAAAGTTTCCTGAATTCCTGAGCCAGGAATAGTAAACGTTACACCACCACCCTAGGCTCTGAGCTGCACTTACCATTCAACTTACCATGAGTAGGCCTTTATAGGCATAAACGATGCCAAGCCAGATAGTCATGTGAGTGTTTTCACAATGCTCCAAAATGGGAAGAATTGAGATATCTCGGCCTGCAGGGTCAGGCTACAAGGGGATATAAGAGAACAAAAGAGAGTTTGTAGTTGATATTTATTTCTTTAAATCTATAGGTGAGGAAGAAGAAGGCTATGGCTGGTCTGAAGAGAAAAATCCTGCAAGAAATGGAATTAAGGTGGAAGGAGGTTATCAGATTGTCTCATTATTCAAAAATGTACACCATTTGGGGGCATTTTTACTGCAATTCTATACACACTTAACTGGGAATAAGACCTACTAATAAAATGCATTGTTGTTGTTCTATGCACATGTATCATTATTAATTGCATGCATATACTGTTATTATTATCAATTTGAATCTATCCATTGCAGGATCAAGGCCTCTTCATTCAAGGTTATGGTCTACTATGGGTTGGCACATTTTCGAATAAGGAGCAGCGAGTCATGCAACCACCTCTTGTGCCTTAGGAAAGACCAGAATCAGGGTCTCTCTTCTCCTCTCATGTTTATATGTATGTATGTATGTAAAGTATATGCAACAAACCTGGTCATACATTTCATTTAATATATTTACAAGTAGTCCTTGAATTACAACTGAAACTGGTACCAGAATTGCCATCACTAAACACTGCAGTTGTAAAGTACAACATCATGTGGTTGCGTTGCACAGCGATCACAATCCAAGCAGTTCTGGTTGTTGTCTTAACTTCAGACGGGTGGTTCATTAAGTGGAAAGTGGAGGGAGTCTGAGGTAAAGAGAGCAGACATGATGTGGAGGTGCTGCAGGGGGGGTGGGAAAGCCCTGGGCGGCCTAGGGAGGCTACGCACAAGTTGGTGGAGGAAGTGCTGTGATGTGGCACAAGTTCAGAAGGCTAGGGAAAGAGGGCATGAGGTGTGTGAGAACATAGTATGTGCAAGTAAAGACAAGCCAGAGGTGGGTAAGACTTACCCAAGCAACTTGCAATCTTGCCTATCAGTTTCCCCATTGACTTTGCTTGTGGGAAGCTGGCAGGGAAGCTAACAAATGGCAACCACCTGACCGCAGGAAACTGCAACTGGTTGTAAGTTCAACCGGTTGCCAAGTCCCTGAATTTTGATCATGTAACCACAGGGGCACTACAACATCCAGAACTTTGAGGACCAGTCATAAGTCCCTTCATTCACAGCCACTGTAACTTCAAATGGTCACTGAATGGATGGCACCATCAGTGCCTCCGCTCAACACCGAACAGCACATCAGCATTGATCATATAACCTACTTGGATAATGAAATGTCTGCTAGCAAACAACTAAGCTCAGAAAACACAAGGATTCCATGGTTTAACCCTGAGCTACATATATTCTCTTTTATTGGAAGTCATTTTCTTTTTTCATACTCATGAAGGTAGGAGGGGACAGAGATTGTAGTCTGACTGTTGGGGTGAGTGAGTAGGAACCAATGAAATGCCTTTATAATGTGACTTTTAGTTCCATCAGTCTGTTTGCTTCATTCTTTTAATATTACAAAAGCAGACAGTTCATCCACAAAAATGTATGGCATCCTCCAGCAAAAATCACCTACAAAGGAAAGTATGAAAACTTCTGCATCTAAAATGCTATTTTTTTAAAAAAAAAATTAGAAATGAAAATCAGTCTAGGAGGCAGAGTCCTGGAGCTGATGGCTGAGGACCAAGAATGTGAATGTTTTTATTTACCTCCAAGATATGAATGAGACACATTTCTCTGGGATTTTATTATATTCCTATGCAAAGATTTCATACTATGGAGAGGGCATGGTTTTGATAAGTGTAGAGATGTTATTTAATCAAATAAGACAAGACCAGGTGCTTTGCACTGTAAAATATTACTGCACATTACTATAATATTAAATTAATGAAGAACGCATTGAATATAAAAACAAACTAGCTTGATAACATCCAATTACTTTTGCCATTTGTTTTTGCCTTTTGATTTTTTATTTTACAAGCAACAATACTGTATGTACTTATAGAGGGAGCTGGAATAAAACAAATCCTTGTCTGCTCTTAAATGTGTATCTGGTCAATTTTAATGGACAAACACCACATTTCTTATTAAAAATCATTAGCTGCTTGCATGTTGCACACCATCAATACTTTTCTACATTGTGCTAGTGTTACCATTAATGTCCAGCTAAAAGGATGTGGACTGATTTAGATAAGGCCACACTTAGAGCAGATCAATCTAAATAAATGGGAATTAAACTACGCTGGAGGTTTTTTTTTAAGTATAAGTTTATTTCAATAAGCTAAGCTCGGCTGTAGCTTTTTTGAAATGTAACTTTATTTCTGACCATAAAAGCAAATGATTATTTATTCGATATGAATGCTACCCAACTCCAAGTGACTCTGGATGGCTCACAGCATAAAAATAAACCACAAATACAGTTTGTAGGTTGAATTTACAATCAGTTGAATTTACCACAGATCCCCCGCCCAATACTTATGACCCATTTCCTAGTTATGGCCATTGAAGAACCCTTGCAATCTTTTCCCTTATGACCAACTGCAGTCCCTCCACCTATCTCCCCCCACCATCCTTCCCCACTGGGTCCCTGCAAACCTTGGATCTGCTTTCCCCCACACACTAGGTCCCTGCAGGGCTAGGGGCCTCCTCCCCTGTTACTCACCACACAGTTAACTTTTGAAGATCTCCAGAGCTCCGGAACTCACTTTGAGGAAGGAGGGTAGGCCGCTCTGTCCCTCAGTGTTCCTACCATGTTGAAATGGCAGCCCAGGGATCCTGAGGGTTAGAGTGGCCTGGCCCCCTTCCCCAACATGAGCTCCAGAGAAATGTTAAGTGCATGATGGGTGATGAGGGTGGGGAGGAGGTTTAAGTCTTGTGGGGATTCGGTGTTGGGGGGAGAAAGGCCTGTGGGGACCCAGTGGGGAGAAAGAGACGTCCAGAGACCTAATGGGAGAGAAATGCCTGTGGGACTCAGTGGGGGAGAGAGAAAGCAGGCCCAAAAGCTGTGGGGATCCCAAGGAGAGGGAACCAAAACACAGGGTGTCTCAGGGGGAGATGGACATGGGAGCCCTGGGGCAGGCAGGCCTGGGTCTGCACTAGGTCTCCCAGGGCCTCTCCTACCCCCGAGGTATTCTGTGTTCTGTTTCCAACTGCATCAGGGTGAGCAAGTGATATTGCTTAATGACCAAAACTGAATGCAACTGTAATGGGCAGGCTCCATTAAGGTTGCAGGTTGAGCACTACCAGTATACAAAAAGCATATGGCAACAAGATGGAAGAAGCGGTCAACAAAACAAACATATTATTTGCTCACAAGCATCTAACTCCTTCTAGCCCGATGACAGAGAGAACAGTCTGTCTTTGAGGTCCTCCAGAATGCCATCAGTGTGGGAGCTACCCAGCTCTTAAAGGAACCTATTTCCAGAGAGTTTTAGGTGCCTTGACAGAGAAGAAATGCTTCTGGGTTCCAGAAAGGTAGCACTGCTTGGTTGAAAGAACCTGGAATTCATCATCTCTGTTGTATTAAACTGGTCAAGCTGATTGATATGTATTCATCAGTTAATTGTAATAAGTGTTCACATGTTAATGACATTATTAATTAGTTATGTTACATCAAGTTGGAAATGGTTTCAGAACGCTTCGTGAGGTAAATCTCCCTTGACAGTTCAGCACGTGGCAATTTGACAGCTGTCAAATTGCCGGCAGCTAACACGCAGGCGCAACGTTGACAGCTCCACACGCGGACCCGAGCTGTCAGAAACCAACGCAGACGATTGGCCCAGCCGACGAGAGGGAAAGCAGCGGGTCCAGGGATTGGCAGAACCAACAATCAGCGGGCTATATAAGGGAGCTGTAACCCCACTGTCTTTGCCTTGGTGTACCTCAATAAACCTAGAAGCTGAACCTGCTGTCTCCGCGTAATCCTTATCACCTATCTACTACTGGCGACGAAGGTGGGATTGGCTTGCTAAGCTGAAGTCACTGAGCTTAGGAAGGGTTCCTTCTGGAGGCTCTGAGCTAGTCACGGGAAGTTGTAACTTCCACCTCAAGCAAGCCGAAGGAGAACCGAGACAGCATGGCAGCTTTCGGCCAGATACGCGAGTTTGACACTCGATTTCCCGAGCGTTGGGAATCACACCTTGGCCAAATTGAAGGCTACCTGCTGGTCAGCAAGATAACCGATGACCGGGCTAAGGCGGCTGCACTCTTGTACCTCAGCGGAACCGCGGTATACGACGTGGCCGTTGGTCTATGCAGCCCAGAGCCGGTCGCGCAGGTGACCTACGCTGAGCTAACAGAAAAGCTCAGCAAGCACTACATGCCGACCCATTCCAAAATCTACTGGAGGGTCGAGTTTGTGAGGCGTCGCCAAAGACCCGGGGAAACGGCAGCAGACTTCGTAGCTGGCATGAGACAGGCCGCCAGATGGTGTCACTTTCCGGACCTGGAGGACCGGATAAGGGACCAACTGGTCATCGGCCTCCGAGACGAGCACCTCCAGAGGAAAATAATGGCGAAACCGTCCCTGAATCTAGCTGAAGTCACTAGGGAGATTCAGGCGTACGAAAACACCCACTCCGAAGACTTCGCCAAGGCTGAACAGAACCAAACCAGGGCCGTGAAACCAGGGCCGGAAACAGTCCCCAGAGACCAAGGTGAAATAGAAGACCTCACCGACATGGACGCCATCCACCATCGATTCGAAAAGCTCCAAAGCCGAAAAACCAACAACAAGGAAGGGGCAAGACCCAAGAACATCAACCGAGAGCCCCGAGTCACTTGTGCCAGCTGCGGAGGAAACCACATCAGATCCTCCTGCAGATTTAGAAACGCCCGGTGCCACAACTGTCGAAAATCGGGGCACATCAAAACAGCATGCAGAAGCCGCAACCGTGGGGAGCTACACGAAGTTGAAACAACGTCCCCAGGTATGACACCCCGGAGCAGGGAAAAAATCAGGCCCCCCAGCCACCTAGTGCAGGCTATTAACAAAACAGCAGGAGGGGGGGCAGCCACAAGTTAACCCCTAAAGTAAAAATTAAAGCCAAACTACAAGGGGTACCTTGTGAACTAGAGGTTGACTCCGGCTCAGCCGTCACCCTCATCTCAGGGCAAACCTTCAAGGAAATTTGCCGCAAAAACAGGAGGCAAATTCCCTTAAAACCTCCCCAGGTGACCCTAGCGGATTACCAAAGGTCTCCAATACCCCTGAAGGGCCAAGCGAAAATTCTAGTGGAATTTAAAAAATTCCGAGGACCCCTCATGGTCCTAGTGACCCAAGAGAACAGGTCAAACCTAATCGGCCTAGACTGGTTCAGGGCACTTGGCATAATACTAACGGGCATCAACAGGGTACAGGCCGCAAGCCTCGAAGACGTCTGCAAACAATTTGCAGACGTCTTTGACGGTTCCCTAAGAACTTACACAGGGCCCCCCATCACCCTTAAGCTAAGGCCAGATGTACCTCCCATTAGAATCCGAGCCCGAAGGGTCCCGTTCGCCCTCAAACAAAAAATTGAGGACGAGCTGGACCGCCTCGTCAAAATAGGAGTCCTAGAACCCACCGACGGTGGGACCTGGGAAACCCCTATAGTAACACCTATAAAACCTAACGGCCAAATTCGTTTATGTGCCGATTATAAAGCTACTCTAAACTGGGCACTAAACGCACATGCTTACCCGGTTCCCGCGGTGAAAGACGTCCTCTCTTCGATCAGGTCCGGCGCCATCTTTGCCAAACTTGATTTGGCGCAAGCGTATTTGCAGCTTCCAGTAACTCCTGAAACCGCAGATGCGCAAACGATTGTAACTCACCGCGGGGCTTTTAAAGTCAAACGCTTACAATTTGGCATTTCGGCAGCCCCAGGAATCTTCCAAGAAGTAATGGAAAAAAACTTTAAAAGAGATTCCTGGGGTATGCCCCTATTTTGATGATGTCCTAATCGCAGGCGAAAACAAAGAAAATTTACCGGAGCGCCTGTCAGCTGTTCTGACAAGATTCAGAACAGCAGGTCTTAAACTTCACAAACAGAAATGCCAGATAGGAGTCCCCTCAACAGAATTTTTAGGCTACAAAATAGATGCCCACGGGGTGCACCCCACCGACGCAAAAATCAAAGCTATCAAAGCAGCCCCAACACCAAAAAATAAGCAAGAGATACAAGCATTCTTAGGACTCTTGAACTTTTATCATGCATTTTTACCACATAAGGCTACTCTAGCTGAACCGTTGCACCGCCTCTTAGATAAGGGACGCCCCTGGCTCTGGACATCGGAACACGATGCCAGTTTCAACAAACTCAAAAACGCCCTGTGCCACAGTTCTACAGTTACATTATTCAGGGAAGACCTTCCCCTCTGCATCGCCTGCGATGCATCTCCATACGGTATTGGGGCAGTATTAAGTCATCTTTTTGACTCAGGAGAACAAAAACCTATAGCATTCTATTCTAGGACCCTAACAAAGGCAGAAAGAAATTACGCCCAAATTGACAGAGAGGCGCTAGCCATCGTTGCGGGGGTCAAAAAGTTCCACGACTACCTATACGGTAGAACGTTTACCATATTCACCGATCACAAGCCCCTTCTGGGCATATTCACGTGGAACAAACTAACCCCGCAAATACTTTCACCCAGAACACTACGTTGGTCAACCTTCTTGTCAGCTTATTCCTTCCAATTAATCCATAAACCGGGAAAAGAATTAGGACACGCTGACAGGCTCAGCAGACTTCCCCTGCCTGAATCTGACCCAGACCCAGCTCCAGCTGGGCGTATTCTGGCGATCTCAGAACTTCCAGATACCCCCCTGACAGCTAAGGACATTTCCGCAGCTACAGCCACTGACAGAATATGCAGCCGAATATATCAATGGGTCTCCGCAGGATGGCCAACCTTGTGCCCAGGGGAGGAATTTAAACCATACTATGCTAGACGACAGGAACTTTCAGCACACCTAGGGTGCCTACTATGGGGAAACAGGGTGGTAGTTCCCCAAAAGCACAGAGAAAAGACATTAATAACACTTCATGAGGGCCACCCAGGGATCGTAAAAATGAAAGCCCTAGCGAGAAGCTATGTATGGTGGCCGGACATAGATAGCAACATAGAAAATTATGTCGCAGGCTGTTACCCTTGCCAACTAACAAGATCAGCCCCACCTCAAAACACTCCACACAGATGGGAGGCAACAAAGAACCCATGGTCCAGGGTCCATCTGGACTTCGCCGGACCATTCCAGGGGCAAACATTCCTTATAGCTGTAGATAGTTTCTCAAAATGGCTTGAAATTGCCCCAGTCCACAGCACCACCACTACCAACACAATTCAGGCTTTACGGGGTTTTTTTGCTACACACGGCCTCCCTGACACCTTTGTCACTGACAATGGACCCCAATTTACATCCCACGAATTTCAGATATTCACGAGGGGCAACTCTATTAAACACGTTACATCAGCTCCCTTCCACCCCTCCTCCAACGGGATGGCTGAAGTCACGGTGAGAGCCACCAAAGACGCCCTCAGAAAAATTGTACAAGGCAACTGGCATCGCAGACTCTCCCAATACCTTCTCGCCCAGCACACCACACTATGCACCACCACCGGAAAATCACCACCGGAACTACGATGGGGACGAAGACTGATCACCCGGTTGGATAGAATGCACCCAGACAGAGGCAACATTGAAAGCGAACATCCCCTTCCATCGAGAACTTTTTCCATTGGCCAAACCGTATGGGCCCGTAACTATGCATCAGGACCAAAATGGCTGCAAGGCACCATAATCGACCAAACAGGGCCACTTTCATACATTATACAGACTCAATTCAATGAACACATCCGCAGACACTTAGATCAGTTGCGGAACCGACAACCCCAAAACATTCAACCACCAACCCCGCCCCGCACATCACCCCCCCAAATAGCAACCGAAACCCGTCAAATTCCCACATTCTACCAACCAGCACCGGGGGAAGGGGAACAAGAGAACGATGGAACCCCAAGACGCTCCAGCCGAAGGAGACAACCACCAACATATTTGCGAGACTACGAATGGGGGGGCAAAACACAGCAACAGAGGGAGAGGAATGGCACCAGTTCGGGGGAGGGGTAAGGGGTGATATGTATTCATCAGTTAATTGCAATAAGTGTTCACATGTTAATGACATTATTAATTAGTTATGTTACATCAAGTTGGAAATGGTTTCAGAACGCTTCGTGAGGTAAATCTCCCTTGACAGTTCAGCACGTGGCAATTTGACAGCTGTCAAATTGCCGGCAGCTAACACGCAGGCGCAACGTTGACAGCTCCACACGCGGACCCGAGCTGTCAGAAACCAACGCAGACGATTGGCCCAGCCGACGAGCGGGAAAGCAGCGGGTCCAGGGATTGGCCGAACCAACAATCAGCGGGCTATATAAGGGAGCTGTAACCCCACTGTCTTTGCCTTGGTGTACCTCAATAAACCTAGAAGCTGAACCTGCTGTCTCCGCGTAATCCTTATCACCTATCTACCACTGATGCCATGGAAGATGAGTGATCTCTAAAGTAAACAGGCCCTATGCCATGTAGTTTGCTAGGTTGTAACCAGCACTCTGAAGATGATTTATTTTTATCCGCACAGCATGAGAATGGATTTACATTAGACTATTAAAATTCCTACTTCAGTTTCCTACAAATATGCTGAGAGAAGCACATCATCAAGTAACTCTGCAGGTTTCTTGGCCGTGTTATTTTTTGCAAATGATCTGTCATTGCTTTTTTTTTTTACAGGATGCTTTTCAGCTTCTCACTTTAGCTTACAAACCTTGTATTGGTCTCCCATCCAAACATGCACTACATCAGATCCTGATTAACTGCTAGCATGAACAAAGACAGCACAGTGTGCCATCTACTTTAGGTTAACAGAATACAGGAATGTCCATTCACACTCAAGAACATGATTGTTTCAGACTTCATTTTTGGGGATTGTACATCCAAAAGATTTTTAACACTCTGCACAAAACAGCAGCAACAACAACCCTGAACAAAATTGGGTGAATACCACCTCTCATCAAAAAAACACTGACAATTTTATTATGGTCTTTTTCAAGGAAATGAAGTTAGAAAAAAGGAATCTTTGCAAAAGCCAAGAACAAAAATTGCAGGAAAGGTACTGATATAGGATATACTTATGTATGGTAGGAACAAAAACAACAACAACCCAGAATGGGAAGGGAAGGGTACAGTCACCCCCTTTACTGACCCCATATCTGTGTCTTTAAAGGTAGAAACTTTACTTTCTTAAATTTTTAAATACTATAGTGTTACTGAAAGCATGGATGAAGGACAGTAGAAAGTTGTTCAACCCTAAGTTGAGAAATCTAAGGTTTCCTGGGATTTCTCACATGTCCATAGGAATAGCTGGGTCTTGTTGATATCTCTGATAATGTAAAATAATATTATGCACTGAACAGGTGTAGGGTATGTGGTTATAAAGAAATTAAGAGGAAGTATTTATAAAAAATACATTTCTAGCAAAGTAATTAAAATTTCTGTCTCTATGAACATACATGTAACTGTGTGTCAATTTCAGAGACATTGTGCAGCATTACAGAATTCCTCGAGTTAATTTTTCCAAATTAAGCTGCCAAACCACAATCTTTGTGTTTTAAAATTTATCACGCTCAAGTACAGCCTTTAGTCATTTAATGCTTTCCAGTGATCAGATTCCTAGATGAAATCCACTTTGCTTAGAACTTTGAAATCCTCACTTGTAAGAATTATTTTAAGACATTTGAATTCAACCATATCAGCTTCTATTCCACCCAGTAATATTCAGTAATCTGAAGTGATCCTGTGTGATACTTGACAGAAAAAAATGAATATTTTTATATCAAGGGATAGTTCTATCTTGGTGGTGATGGTGGCTTTTTGGCTCAACAACATGTGGACATTTGCAAATGCTGCAACAAATTTAACATATTATTTTTAAAATAACACAGTACTCAACCTGATATCATTTTCAGCCTGCCTGACCTAGTTTATCTCGCATTGTTTAAGCTATCTGTCAAAAAAAAAATACAATGTAACCCCATTGTTCAGGTGGATTGTCATCGCTATTTTGGAAAGTGTTTCAAAAATAATGTTCTGAATTAATCTGTTTAGATTAACAATATCCAACCATTTTCTATTTCTGAAACAAGATGTTTCCTTGCATTTGTCTATGTGTTCAAATTACCTTCTGGTAGCAATTTAGGGATATTTAGAGATGGAACAATTCTCTTATTATGTCAGTGGATATTTTCTCTATCATCGTGAGCCAAGAACAGAATTCTCAATAGAATATACCCATCATTTAGCACTTCTGGAGGAAGAAATAGTAGATGACTACCGTAGGATGAAGAGACAGCAAATAGACTGGCTCTCTGATAACTAACAAGGAGAGGACTTAGATTACCCACAAATGCTCCACACAGCTGCTCCTCATGAAGAGACCACAAGATAGTGGTCTCTGGAGGGTTTAGAGTTTTGGGAAGTGAGGGAATAGCTATCCTGAAAACTTCTCAATAGAATGTGACCACCATTTAGCACTTTCCCCCATATTTTTATCTGTGGGAAACTGATTTTTATAAGGATGCTATGTTTTAAGACAAATGATTATTTGATCCTGTATTGCCGTTTGTTGTTGTTAGTTGCGAAGTCGTGTCTGACCCATCATGACCCTAGGGACAATGTTCCTCCAGGCCTTCCTGTCCTCTACCATCTTCTGGAGTCCACTTAAGCTCACGCCTACTGTTTCAGTGACTCCATCCATCCAGCTCGTTCTCTGTCCCCTTCTTCTATTGCCCTCAATCTTTCCCAGCATCAGGCTCTTCTCCAGTGAGTCCTTCCTTCTCATTAGGTGGCCAAAGTATTTGAGTTTTAGCTTCAGGATCTGGTCTTCTAAAGAGCAGTCAGGGTTGATCTCCTCTAGGACTGACCGGTTTGATCACCTTGTAGTCCAAGGGACTCGCAGGAGTCTTCTCCAGCACCAGAGTTCAAAGGCCTCAATTCTTTGACGCTCAGCCTTTTTTATGGTCCAACTTTCACTGCCATACATTTCAACTGGGAAGACCGTAGCCTTGACTATACACACTTTTGTTGACAGGGTGATATCTCTGCTTTTTAATGTGCTGTCTAGGTTTGTCATGGCTTTCCTCCCGAGGAGCAAGCATCTTTTAATTTCTTGGCTACAGTCCCCATCTGCAGTGATCTTGGAGCCCAGGAAAATAAAATCTGTTACTACCTCCATTTTTTCCCCATCTATTTGCCAGGAATTGAGAGGGCCAGATGCCATGATCTTGGTTTTCTTAATGTTTAGTTTCAACCCAAGTTTTGCACTCTCCTTCTTCACTTGCAACAAGAGGCTCTTTAGTCCTCTTCACTTTCTGCCATTAGAGTGGTATCATCTGCATATCTTAGGTTGTTGATATTTCTTGCCATTACAGCCTCCTAATTTAACCACATAATTTTGATTTTACTGAAGGATGTTGGGGTGGGGAAAATAAATTAAAAGTCCATCTGAGTGATTATATTTATATTGAATAAAATAGATAACAGCAGTTTGTAGAATTCTGTAAGATTCATTCTTGCCTGGGAAATAGCATAAAGTTCAATGAAAAAATAAATAACATTTATTTTGAACACTGTACATATACAATCAAAATGAAGAAAACTGTAATTAATGCATCTTTGAATGACCTTAACTATTTCAACCTTTCTAAAAATTCTAAGTAATCATTGGGAAATTAAAAAATGGGAGTGGAAAGTTAGATGCTTAATAGGTTTAATTAGTAAAACCCCCATGATTGTGCATTGCAGATGCAAGTAAATGGAAGGATTGGTACATTGCAGCGTCCTTTGCAGGGGAGAAGAGCTGCATAATCCATGCTGTTCCTAGAGACATTTCTGTGAACTCTCTCCAGAGATGATGAAAAAGCAGAACATAAGGAAACCACCGGGGCAGAACACATACTCCTCTCTCTCCTTGTGACCCAGCTATTAAGTCTGCTATCTTGCTATACTGAGTTGAAGAAATTTCAGGCAATGTAGTGGATTGTTCACTTATTAGTGTCAATGAATGGCATTGGTGGACATCAGCCAAGTCTCACATTGCTGACTCGTCCCAAACCCAAACCCAAATTCTTATTTTTCTTTTCTTTTTCTTTTTGGTTGCTGAAGCCTGAACCACAAGTAGGTAAGAGCAGGGAGAAAGAGCTTCATCTCTGCGTGTCGTGCATTCTCCTTTCAGACAGACCTGCAGGTTGAGCCCCACAAGAAAAGACAAGCTAACATCTGCGACTATGACAAAGATCTCAGCCCATGGAGAAGAGGCATGGAGAGTATAGCTTTACCCTACCCTACCCCCAATTTACACTGACCTCAGTTGTTCAAGTGCACAGAGTGTCATTTGAAGATAATTATAGATCATAATCTGTCTTTCCTTTTCTTACAAATTTCTTAATACTATGTATAGATATCAGGCTGGTCTAAATGTACGACACCTCAATAAAAAGTCAACATGTGAAGAATCAGCAGTGGTTGTTGCTGAAGAAATCAATATGATGGAAATGCAACTGATTAATTTGCATTATCTGCCAATGTATAAATGGACAATTTCAAGCAAATAAGTGCTGTCGGCATAATATCTAGAAATAGGCTCTTGCCAACCTTGTACTGAATCATTGATGAGCAAAAAGTGGGATCTGACTTTTTAACAATTTGGGCAAACCCCACCCCCCAATCATTGATTCTGTCTTCCAGCCTAATCTTCCAGCCTCCATCAAATGTCTCATGAAATCAACACACATTACACAGACTTTGTCTCTCAATCTACTACATTAGCTAGGTTATTAAAGAATGGATATGCTTCTCTCTAGGTGCTTACAAATTGATCTGTAATTTGTTCTAACTCCTTGAAGGGTGCTGACAAATAGCTACCTAGTCCTTAAAGCTCTGAGTTTATCTGATTCACATTCTTGAAATTTAATTCTGTTTTCCTCTTTCCAACCCCCAGCGCTCTGAAACTTTCCCAGAGGATTTGAAGATATTTTTTTTTTAAAAAATCAAACTTAATTTGGTTAAGTCTTTTCAATTAAAAAAAGCAATTAAGGTCTCCCATTCCAGCTATTCCATTCCTATTCTGATGGGTACCCCTGCTTAGATGTTTATTAATATTACATATGCTCACCATCAAGTCTCAGTTTTTCTTCTCCAAAGAAGAAAACAGCCACAAAGTACAGAGCTTCTTTATAAAAAATATCCTTCTTTATGCAAACACTGGATATTTGGAATAGAATTTGCACAGACTTGCCTAATGGTCAAATTATCTTTCATTTTGTTTGTTATAATGGCTTCTGAACTGTTTTTAAAGCACTATATTTTCATGACTTTTTAATTGGGGATACACTGAGAGTCAGTTTTGTCTAGTGCAGGGGTAGGCAACCTTGGCTCTTTTATGACTCGTGGACTTCAACTCCCTGAATTCCTGAGCCAGCTATGCTACGAATTCTGGGAGTTGAAGTCCACGAATCATAAAAGAGCCAAGGTTGCTCGTGGAATTCTGGTATTCTGGGAGTTGAAGTCCACGAGTCATAAAAGGTTAAGGTTTAAGGTTTATTAAATTTATATGCCGCCCTTCTCCCTGAGGACTCAGGGTGGCTCACAACAATAAAAAGTGAAAAGATATAAATACAAAAATTAAAAGAGGAGTAAACAATATAAGAAATAAGAACAATTTAAACCAATAAAAAACCAAATTTAAAAACCATGATCAGTCCAGGCCCGCTTGTTGGAATAACCAGGTCAACCAAGGTTGCCTGCCCCTGGTCTAGTGCTTATAGTGCTGGCCTAGGAACCAGGAGACTAATCTTACCTAGCGCATGGAAAACCAGCTGGATGACTTTGGGCCAGTCACTCTTTCTCAGCCCAACTCATCTCACAAGGCTGTTGTTGTAGGGAAAATAGTATGAGGAAGTATTAGATAAGTTCACTGCCTTGAGTTATTCATAAACAATAATAATGATGGGATAGAAAAAACCCAAATAAATAAAAAATGCACCACTTGGACTTTGATTTTAAAAAAGTATATTGTCCAAATTGCAACTTAAGTAAAAGTTCAAAAACATCTCACAAAATAGTGCAAATGCACAATCTATACAAATTTACCTAAAAGTAAATTTTCTTGATTTCAGTAAGTCAAGAATTAAGGTTTGAATAGATTTGTAGAAGATTGCTGTACATTGTTCCATTTAGATCAGTGAACATTTTATTCAGCATTTTCCTTACATAGATCAGCTTTTTTCCACAGCAGATGTCACACTGGGTTTCATTTAGCACCGTTCTATCAGACAGACTTTCAAACTGACTGACTACTAATAACTGACATATAAAAGAGACTATTGCTAAACTATGATCAGCTTTTTGGCCCCTTAAATAAGAAAAAAGACAGATGTATTTGAAGTTGTTTTTAATGAACAGTAAAATAAAAGGAAATTATTAGTCTGGGAGACATGTTTAATGTGAATGTTTTCAATCCATAGGTTTTCTTTTTGACTCCAGCAACTATCAGGAATAAATAACTAGAGCTGTTTATGCTCCACTGGGGAATGGCTGAGAAAAAAACTTTTACTCCAATTAATTTTGTTTTACTGCAACTGCACATGGATGAGGGAGCCTGTTCGCTAGCCTCTGTAAAGGCACAAATGTCTCCATTACTCAGCTTGCAAAAATGGGACAAAATTTAACTCCTGCCATTGGAATTCACACCACTGGAAAGAAACCTCATGTCTGTAGTCTTTTATTTGATATTATCCTGCTTTTAGATCTCTTATCTCAAAACTATTAAGGCAAAAATAGAGCAGAATAAATATTCTCTCTTTATTTACAAACTAAGAAAAGAAGGATTTCCCGGCTTTCGGTTCCGGACTTTCGGTGCTCCCAGACGTGCGAAGGAATTGCTCCTCGTGTCGCCTGGATTTCTTCATCGGGGGCCCCCTGTAAAGGGGTTGAAAGTCACCCTGGAGGGGCGATGAGCGGGGGAGAGGTCTCTCCAGTCAGCATTAGAAGAGCGGTGGCCTTCCTGTCGGCTTGGAACTACTCTCTGAACCGAAGAAGAAAGGATCGACCACTCCATATAAAGAAAATATGTACAAGATGTTGTACAGATGGCATATGTCTCCAGAAAGACTAGCTAAAATGTTTAAGGACAGATCTATGAAATGTTGGAAATGTCATCAAATACCAGGCTCTTTCTATCATATGTGGTGGACGTGTGTAGAAGCTAAAACCTATTGGAATATAATTAGAACATGGATAGAAAAGATGATAAAACAACGTATAGAACTAAGACCAGAAATATTCCTGTTGGGTATTTTACCGGAGAAATATAGTAAAGAGAACACATATTTGGTTATTCATATAACCACTGCAGCTAGGATTGTGTTTGCACAAAACTGGAAGGCACTGAAAGCTCCTCCAGAAGAAGAGGTGATCGGGAAAATAATGGAATGTGTGGAAATGAACGTATTAACAATGATAATTTAAGATAAGACAGAATCAGAGTATTATGAAATCTGGGGAAAATTTTATGAGTGGGTGAAAAAGAGAATATTCCTAAAAGATGGCTAATACTAATTTAGATGGAAGAAAAAGGAGGAGATAAGGAGGGAGACCCAGGTGACACTGTATTGCATAACCGGAGGTAGTATAAAATTTTATAGAAGTATATACCGAGAAGGCCAGATTTATAGAAATATTGATGTAATAGAAAATTAATGTTATCATACCTAATATAGATATTGAAAATCTAAGGAGAGGAGCTGCTCGGACATTACCCCTGAATTGTATCGGAAGAGGAATGGGAGGGAAGAAAGGAGAGGAGAGAGGGAAGAGAGTAGAGGAGGTGGAAGGAAGTAGAAAGGTTAGAGGAAAAGAGGAGGAGAAGTGGGTAGAAAAGAAAAGAAGGATTTCCTGGCTTTTGGTTCTGGACTTTCGGTGCTCCGAGACACGTGAGGGAATTGCTCCTCGTGTCGCCTGGATTTCTTCATCGGGGGGCCCCTGTAAAGGGGTCAAAAGTCACCCTGGAGAGGCGATGAGCAGGGGAGAGGTCTCTCCAGTCAGCGGTAGAAGGGCGGCGCCCCTCCCATTGGCTTGGAGCTACTCTCCGAACCGAAGAAGAAAGGATCAGCCACTCCCATGGGCCATCATTTAGCCATTTCCTACCAAAGCCAAAAGCACAACAAAGCACTTGAAAACTGGGTGAGAATTGCCTTCTTGTTTTCCTAATTGTCTACTTTCCCTGTCAAAAGCTTCTTGAATTTGCTTCCCCCTGTGAGGAGAGAGGGAACAGTTTTTTCCCCTCCATCCTCCTTAAGAGAGGCCTTTGTCTACATTGGGAGAGAAAAGAAGCAGCCTTCTGCTAAATTATACTGATTTATTGGACTTACTGCCTTTCTACTTTTGCCCAAAATTCCTATATTTACAGAAATGGACTATTCTACCTATTAATCTAAAAAAGGGGACAAAAAGAGAAATAAATAAAAAGATATTGTCTGAAACGGATTTGAAGTATTCTGGGGACATCTAGTGAATACTATTGGCAAACAAGCTTGCTTACATTTTGGACTGATCTTGGCATTAAGATAAAAACCTAAAACAGCTGGAGATGAATTTGGCTTAGACTTGTGGAGGTGGACTCTTACTGATTTTTGTTTGAAACATACCCTCCACCAAGGACTATTTATAATTATTACAAAATGGAGAAGGATCAGCCACAAACCTTGCTTGATTATAACCTTATACTTGAAACAATCTACAGAGTCACTGAGATGTCTATCTCCAGATTTAATAATTTACATGCCAACCTTGAGTCACAAATTGAAACCCAGACTGCAACTAAACAATTTATACTTCAGAATATAACAAAATTGGAAGATATTACTATTGAGACAGAGGAATATAAGCAACAACTATCCAAAGAACTGACAACTCTAAGCTTGTAAGCCGCCCTGAGTCTTCGGAGAAGGGTGGGATATAAATGGAATTTAAATAAATAAATAAATAAATAAATAAATAAATAAATAAATAAATAAAAGTACAAGGAACTATCACTATGGCAAATAACCTTAAGGACCAACAACAAACTATGGGAAAACTTAATACTCAACTTTTGACTCCATCAAAAGAGCCTATAACTTTAGAAGTATACTATGTACAAGATGGTGATGCTAACATAGAGAATGTGGAAGATCAACAAAGACAGTTTTCTGAAAGCCTGGACAGCCAAGCATTAATTACAAAATTGGATAAGACTCTTTATTTAAAGCAGATGAACCCAGACGGAAGAGGAATCCAGACCAAACTGAAGATAAAGTTTTTAGAGCAAATACAGAGACTAGAACTAACAGGGCAACAACATAATGATTACAAATGGTTTGGTTTTTGTGGATCACTGATGGCTAGATGGCCTCCTTCAATTCAAATAATATGTACTGGAGCGAAGGGAGACCTATCTGGCAATTCAAAGGCCTTAGTTTGGAAACCTGATTGGCAAAAAAGAAACCCAGAATTATTTATTTATTTTATTTATTTAATTTAATTTGTATACCGCCCTTCTCCCGAAGGACTCAGGGCGGTGAACAGGGCAATAAATACTAAAATACAGAGATACAAAAATTAAGAAAAGTTTAAACCATAATGCCCAATACAATACAACAATAAATTACATAAAAACAATGATAAAACCCAAACCCATCAGACCAGGCCGGCTTGTTCAAACAAATAGGTCTTTAGATCACGTCGGAAGGAGCGAAGGTCGGGAGCCATCCGGAGCTCAACCGATAAACGGTTCCACAGATCCGGCGCACCCACAGAGAACACCCTCCCCCTGGAGGTCACCAGTCGGCACTCTCTGACCGGTGGCACCCTGAGGAGGCCCTCTCTGTGGGAGCGCACTGGGCGGAGGGAAGTTGATGCCGGCCGCAGGTGCTCCCTAAGGTACTCCTGACCTATGCCATGTAGGGATTTAAAGGTCATTACCAGCACCTTGAATCTCACCCGGAAGGCAACTGGAAGCCAATGCAGCTCACGGAGCAGAGGTGTAACATGGGAGTATCGGGACACCCCCAACACGACTCTCGCGGCTGCATTCTGCACCAGTTGGAGCCTCCGAGTGGTCCTCAAGGGCAGCCCCATGTAGAGAGCGTTGCAGTAGTCTAACCGAGAGGTCACGAGCGCATGAGTGACTGTACGCAAGGCATCCCGGTCTAGATAGGGCCGCAACTGGCGCACCAGGCGAACCTGGGCGAAGGCCCCCCTAGTCACAGTTACTATATGATCTTCTAAAGAAAGCTGAGAGGTCTAATAGGACTAGGACAGAGGAACATCCACTGTCCCGGGCCCTCCAGAGATCATTCACCAGAGCGACCAATGCCGTCTCCATGCTGTACCCAGGCCTGAAACCTGATTGGTACGGGTCTAGATAATCAGCTTCATCCAGGACCAAAGGGAGCTGATGCGCCACCACACTCTCAACAACCTTCACAAGAAAGTGAAGGTTGGAGACCGGACGAAAGTTGTTTAATACAGCTGGGTCCAAGGCAGACTTCTTGAGGAGAGGTCTCACCACCGCCTCCTTCAAGACGGCGGGGAAACTACCCTCACTCAAAGATGCAGATATCACCGCCTGGAGCCAGCCTCGTGTCCCTTCCCGAGCCGTGTAAACCAGCCAGGAAGGGCACGGGTCCAATAAACACGTGGTGGAGCTCAGCTTCCCCATAATCCTGTCCACTTCCTCCGGAGTCACAGGATCGAACTCCTCCCAGATAACATCGACAAGACCACCCATGTCCTGATCGTCAGACTCTGCCCAGTCGGAGTCCAAACCGGTCTGAATCCGAGCGATTTTGTCCGACAGATGTTGGCTAAACTCCTCGGCACGACCCTGCAAGGGTTCCTCTCTCACCTCCTGATTAAGGAGGGAGCGGGTCACCCTAAACTGGGCAGCCGGGTGGTTATCTGCGGACGCGATGAGGGTAGCGAAGTAATTAGATTTTAAAAGTGAGTTCTTAGAGAACCATTAAAGGTTATCCTTTTAGTAATCAGTGATCTAGCAGGATCTAAAATAGAAAATGTTTATGAGATAGAACTAGAATGTGTTTATGTATCTATTAGGCTTATTTTAGACATTATAATTTGTGCACTGACATAATGGAAATTTGGTTTATAGATCCCACTTTTGATGTTAAAAGACATTTGATTATTCTATTTAAGAATTAAGAATTAGCTAAAATTTAAAACAGAATCTGGTTGTGTATAAATAGTTGTAGATTGATAAACATAGGCTGTGGTCCTGTCAGTAACGTGTGATGTATTAGGATGTGAAATAGGCGATGTTTATTAGGTGGAACATAGCTACTCAGCCACTGCGTACATGTTAGATGCTATAGTTTTTGCTGTAATGAAATAAGGGAAATTTGGGTTGTGAATATTATTTGGGACGTTAAAGGCTAAATTTGAATAATATAATTAAAATTAAAATTAGATAAACTTTAATAACAGGACATAGATATATTTCAATGAAATTGAATTGACAAATTTTTCAACTGACCATGCTATTTCTAGAAATTTACTAGTTTAAACTGGTTGTATGAAATATTAAGGGAAATTGAGAAGGATGTTTTGATAATGTAACCTGAATTATGTACTGAAAATTCTGTTACTTAATCTCTGATTACCCAGTCATCATGATGCTTTCTAAATATGTAGATTTTAACTGAAAAACCAATAAAACTTGTTTAAAAAAAAGAAAAGAAAAGAAGGATTTCCCCCTCAGCCATTATCTGTCAATTGATTGGTCTCAGATTGGTGGAGAAAAACAGGAGAAGCTCTTAACAACAAAGGAATAAGCAGATATGGTTGTATTCAAAAGGTATTGCTTTCTTAATAATGCTAAACAGAAATGTGCCCCCACTCCACACCAGTTATCTCTTCCCTTTGCCTAATTTCCATCCAGTTTTGTTCTCCCTTTGGCTCTTATTCCTTTCTTTCTTACAGCAGCTACAATTTTCCCTCAGCCCAGCTTCACCCTGCCTTTCTTCAGGGGTATTCAAAAAAATCAAAATGGCAGTTGTGGTGGCTTTGCCCCTTCCACACACATACAAAAGTGATTGTTTCAAGCATATGGTCAAAACCATCATCCTAAATTTTTGACCCTTCCTGTAGACATCCCAGCTGAAGGGATGTCTGTAGACAACTCAGCTGCCTCATACATCCATGTTTGCTATTTAGGGAATCTGTTTGCCTGAATCAAATGTGATTTCAACACTTTTGCTCTTTCTGACTACTTGAGTATGACTCATTTTCACCTCGGACAACCAAATGCGTGGTTCTTTATCCAATCTTTTTTAGCATTTTGCCATGTCTTTTGATCTACAACCATTTCTTTGAAACTTTTCATTACTCCAAAAAAATGAGACGACAAAAGCAATTTACACAGCATCATTGGCTAATGTATCTCTTTGGAACATCCTTAATTAGAACTGATATTGCTAGATTTTTCAAGAGTGGGTTGTAAGGACTACTGAGATAATGCTAGTACTAAATAAGTGCTAATTATGTTTCAAATTGTTTTAGAACTGTGATCGTGCAATGTTTCCATATTTTTGTTTTTGCGATATGAAATTCTGTTAATATTTATTTATGTAATAATACTGCTTATGTTTCTACCTACATTTAATTTCTCCAAAAACAATCAAATTTTGTTATTTTGATAGTCTCTTATGCATCACGTCCAGCAAAAATAAGTAGTGTGAGTTACAGAACAAATTAGGCCAAGACTTTAAAAATGTTTTAAAATGCTTTTTTTTGGTATTAGTTTTATTAAAACTTTTCAAATTGTTAGCAATTTATTTGATGTAACATGAATAATGCATATTTGTATACTTTTGTTTTCAGTGTAAATATGGCAAATGAGCAGTTTTCTGATTCTTATGGTCTTCATGTAACAACACTATATTCTTGAGACTGAATTTAAAGAATCAGATTTAATTTTAAAAGCAAATTTAATCAGAAGGCTTTGCTGTTATCAATACAAATTGTATCATTCTTATTCCAGAGGCTACAAATTACAATAATAAACCAAACTTTGCTTGTCTCTTACACTTCACAAGGATGGTAATATTGGAAGCTGAATCTAAGGCAGAATGAACTTATATAATTTAATTTAATTTAATTTATTAATATTTCTATACCGCCCTTCTCCCGAAGGACTCAGGGCGGTGTACAGGGCAAGAATAAAACACAGAGATTTACAAAAGATAAAAGGTAATTAAATACATGCCCAATTAAAAATACAGTTAATACATACTAAAAAACCCCAATAAAAATAGTAAAAAACCCCACCAATCCCCCCTCAGGCCAGGCTGGCTTGCTCGAACAAGTATGTTTTCAGATCGCGGCGAAAGGAGCGAAGATTGGGCGACGTCCGGAGCTCAACCGGTAACTGGTTCCATAGCTCTGGGGTGCCCACAGAGAAGGATCTCCCCCTGGGGGCCACCAGTCGACATTCTCTGACCGGTGGCATCCTGAGGAGGCCCTCTCTGTGGGAACGCACAGGGCGGAGGGAAGTAGACGCCGGCAGCAGGTGTTCCCTAAGGTACTCCAGACCCCTGCCATGTAGGGCTTTAAACACCATTACTAGCACCTTGAATCTCACCCGGAAGACAACTGGTAACCAATGCAGCTCACGGAGCAGAGGTGTGATAATAAAGCCACCTGCAGTTTGAAAACATACTGGTTGCTTGAGGCATCATATTTTTTAAAAAAAGAGTAGAATAAACAATTAAAACATTCAAAGTTGACTTAAAATAAAAACTTATATCATAAACCCTGATTATGCTCACGCCTTCCTGAATGTCTCCAGAACAACTCCATTTTCAGCTGCTTCTGAAAGATAACTAAAGAAAGAACTATCCTAATCTTTTATTGGGTGACCATTCCAGAGGACCAGCACTGCTTTTGAAAAACAGTCTCCAAACCTTGCCCCCCCCTACAAAAAAGTGGGGCATAACATGCTTCTTTCCCCAACAATTATTCAGCTTGAATAAAAGTAATCACACCCCCAGTTTCTCTAGGTCTGTCTTCTGGGCTTTGCAGACCTGCTGGTCCTATTTACTCAGAAACTTCTAAATTGTAATTGGCCATGTCTGAGAACCCATTCAGCCTTCATTTGCATCAAGCTAATCTAATCAATGTAAATCTTGCTTTCCTGCTTTTTAGTGGACTATGAAAGCATCACTTGAAAGTATTTGCTGGTTGGTAAAACACACACACAGACAAACACTTTGTCAGGCTCGCTGGAAAGGCAATTAAAACAGCAATACAGGATCTTGTTAGCAGTAATGTGAGCATCCCTTCAGGAATGTTATTGTGGCTTGTTACCTCATTGCAATTTGCAAATGTTTTCAAAAAGGTCACATTACCATGTACATTAAAATAGCAGCATATTACAGTCGCCTAAAAAATAAGAATCAATACTCAATATTGCAATATTTATTAAAGTGATTGGTTTGAAATCCTGAGGCTGGAATGACAGTAAAATTGATGCAAAAAAGTTCCACTGAGACCCACAATGTTGGCAACAACTGTAGAAAATCTGAGATCAGGACACAGCTATTTTAGACATCTGTGGCCTCTGGGAAAATTTAAGAATTGAAGAACATACAGGCTTATTGCCATTTTTTTAAAAGGGGGAGATGGGGGAGAATATAAAGATTATGGGGAAGCGAGAATATTATGCAGCTTTTCAAATAGCCTTCCCTGAGTCTGAATCTAGCCTAGGATTTTGGGATTCAGGCATTGCACTTTGATGTACAGCAAAACTATTAAAAAATAAGGTTTTTTAAAGAAAATATCAAAGAAAGGTTAAATCCTTTGTACAGAGAGCAGGAACGGAGATATCTCTATATTTACTTTCACCACATCAGCCAAGCTTATTCCTTTTTGTAATCCGCATTATTTGCTGTAGAGTCTGTCATACACTGATAGCTTCCAAAATAACCCTCTCCCCTAAGTTTCGTACATGGATACTCTTACATGGATTCATCTTTTTTTCCACTTCACACGAGATATATGTGAACTATTGTATTGGGTTATTTGAGAAAAAGACCCTTTGTTGTTCCAGTTTATAAATACTGCGCTGTTGTTTATATAAGAAACCATCAGAAATGCATTGTCTAATGAACTTAAACACTTAAACTAAAAGGCTGAAGCAATTGCAGCTAAGTAAGAAAAATGAATTTTGAAAATAGGGAGAAGCATAAAGGTAAAGATATCCCAGGCTACAGCAGTTATGAATAACACCATAATTACTGTAAAGCAAGCCAATCAATTCTAGCAATAGAACTCAATTGGGTACTTCACCGGAATTTGAATGCATCTATTATATCTTTTTTTTAAAAAAAGTGCTATCTTTATGGAAATGTTAAATAACCCTCAGTTTGTACAACTTCATCAACTTCATTAAGAAATGACATACTATTTGTATGTACAGCTGCATTGTTGCTAATAGGTCAACTTGGGTTTTTTTTGCAAAACATCTATATTTTTGTAAAAGGAGAGTATAGCATATTGGATTCAGGAAATAATGTTCCTTCTTAAGTATGTATACGGCACATATAAAATTCCAAGAGGCAATGAGCCACAAGGAGGACAATCTGTTCCAAACAAATCTGCATGTGACCGTATCTCAATGTCAAAACATTGTTGTATTGTTGCCAAGAAAATTCCATTCAAGTTGAGCTTAGCTCAAAAGAGATTTTACTTTTATCTTTTCAAGGCCAACAGTGGAATATAGTTTTTCAGACAGGGTCCTGAAAAGGTGACACTTTTAATAAAAAATATTTATGGTCCAATTACATGGATAGCACCTGACAAGTATCATACCATCATGTTGATATTTCTAAAATTTTATTGCTTTATTCTTTTCCTTGTAATACCGTGTTTCTCTGAAAATAAGACCTACCCCGAAAATAAGCCCTAGCTTGATTTTTGGGGGTGGGCCTAATGTAAGCCAAGGCACACGCCTAAACATCAAGCTAGGGTAGGGTGAGAGGTGGTAGAGCTGCCTCACGCCCTCCACACTCGCTTACTGTTGCAGCCAGGCCTCCCATGAATCGACACATGCCTTGCCAGCCCACTTCTTTTGCAGCGACCCCCGGCCTGCAGTTCGCCACTTGGGGCCTTCAGGAAATGTCTCTGGAGCTGAGAATGGAGCTCTGGATTCCCCCTTGGCCTGCATTTTGTTGTCAGAGGCCTTCCAGAAAGGCCTCTGTAGCCAAGAACCGGGCTACAGATGCAATCCATAGTGCCGTGTGCATCAATCCAGAGCTCTATTCTCAGCTGCAAAGGCATTTCTTTTGGCCTCAAGAAGTGGCCCGGTGGGGTAAGGCTGTCGGCGCTGCTGCAGCGAGGTGAGACTGTGGAAAAGACAACCCCTGAAAATAAGACCTAGTGCATTTTTTTTGGAGGCAAAAAAAAAAAGTCTGGGTCTTATTTTTGGAGACACATGGTATAAGCTTGGAAATATATTTTATGTCGATGTTCATGAAAGGATATTATTCAGATTTCTCAAGAACCTTGCATAGATTTGTTTTCAGAATGGAATTGAAATTTCCTGCAAATTCCTGCAATGCAAAATCTCCAACTTCTAAATCTAATATTTAAGTTTATTATTTAATATTTTTTTATTTAGATTTGAATTCTACTTTTATACTGAAATGTATTTATAATCTTTATAATTTATGATCTGCTGTAATCTCCTTCAACCTGAAGATGATAAAGAGCTGAGGATGATAGCAGAGAATTATGAAGGATCTGCTATAGATATAATGTCCTATCTATGGAGTGTAGGAACGAGTGTAGCATGTAGTCAATAACATCAAATATTATGTATTCACTGGAGAAGGTGCTAGTAGCTGTGCCTATCTTATTTCCTTCATATGTGTTGAGGACTATATCTTCCAGAAATCTGAGCCAGAATAAAACATTGGCTGTGAAAATACTGTAAGTGTAGCTTGTAAAAATAGAGGGGACAACGAACTATGGAATGGATCTAAATTCAGTCATACTTTAAACCAGCCCACTAAATTAAACAAACGATTATGATTCAAACTTAGGTGTATCTGCAAAATGCACAAAACGTCTTGGATCAAAGCAATTAAATTTTAAAATCCATTCTTTTTCAATGGTCAATATGCTGGTTTTATTATTTTTTATAGCATGCATTAATAACTGGGTTTTACGTGATGAAATATGGATTTTCTCCCCTTTGGGTATTGCATAAAAGCAATTTCCACACTGAGTAATAGGAAGGTCTGTACAGGTTTTGCCCCTTCTGATTTTGTGCAGCACTTCTGTATATATAGATATACTTGGTATCCCCTCCCCTTTGTTTTAAGATTTATGCACAAGATGTTATGTTAGCAGCACTGAAAACATGGAATAAAAAGAAGTGACATATTTTCCTTTGCCTCAAGCAGCAAACTGAAATGTTCTGGTTCTAAGTACTAAGCTCCAATCTAAAATAATAATGTTTTAGAAGTATTTTTGTTTTCTCAGAAAAACCATCTTCCCATTACCAAACATCTCCCAAGTTCTGTCAATCCCTTACAATTCAAGATGGATTGCAAGTTGAGCTTGATTCCTGGCTGTATCATTTCTTGATTCTTAATGTAGATTTAAAATATTTCTACACTATCTGTTATCCTATGCATCTCCCATCTGTGCCCAATATTAAAGCACCTTTTTCCATAACTTAAAAGAAAACATATGGAGTCAGAATGGGATACATTCACATGAAAATACAGAATGTAAACAGAATGGAATCTAATGGTGATGATATTGTTGTTGTTGTTGTTGTTATTAATCATTGCACAGTCAGCCAGATGTTCAGACTGGATTTGGCATTTTTGTCTACCTGTCGAGTCCTTAGCAAGGACCTGGGATAGGCAGATGTGAATGTTTGATGGTATTACGGAGATTGTCGCAGTTGGAAGCAGTTCCTAGTAAGGCCGCCTTTTGCAATTGATGTGGATTCTATCCCTCTGTTAATGCAGCCTAGCACTGTGTTGGCTTTTTTGGCAGCTGCAGCACACTGCTGGCTCATATTTAAGTGATTGTCCACTAGGACTCCGAGATCCCTCTCACTGTTACTACTATTGAGCAAGGTACCACCTATACTATACTTGTGTATTTGGTTTTTCTTGCCTAAATGTAGACCTTACTCTTTTCACCATTGAATTTCATTTTGTTAGATAGCGCCCAATGTTCAAGTCTGTCAAGATCCTTCTGTATCTTAAGCCTATCTTCTGGAGTGTTGGCTATTCCTGTCAGCTTGGTGTTGTCTGCAAATTTGATGAGTTCCCCATCTATCCCCTCATCCAAATCGTTGATGATGTTTAAGACCACTGGGCCCAGAACAGAGCCCTGGGGCACTCCACTGCACACTTCCCTCCATGTAGATGCAGTTCCATTGAGTACCACAAGATGAATACGGCCGGTCAGCCAGCTACGAATCCATCTGGTGGTGATGCTGTCTAACCCACATTTTTCTATCTTATCAAGTACTAGGTTGTGATCTACTTTATCAAATGCCTTACTGAAGTCCAAGTAAATTATATCCACAACATTCCTCTTGTCCACTAATTTAGTCACTTGGTCAAAGAATTAGATAAGATTTGTCTGGCATGATCTGTTTTTGACAAACCTATGTTGGCTTTTGGTAATGACTTTGTTTACCTCTAGGTGTTCACTGATTCTTTTCCAGAATCTTCCCAGGTATTGAGGTCAGGTTGATAGGTCTGTAGTTTCCTGGATCTATTTTTCCCCTTTTTGAATATGGGAACTACATCAGCTCTTTTCCAGTCCTCTGGTAGTTCCCCAGTGCGAAAGGATCTTTGAAATATATAGTTCAGTGGTTCTGAGATCACATCTGCCAGTTCCTTGAGAACCTTGGGGTGTAATCCATCTGGTCCTGGGGATTTGAACTTGTCTAGGGTAGACAGGTGCTCACTTACCATTTTCTTGCCTATCTTAACTTGTGTTTCTAATCTGTTTTTTACGGTACTGTTTTTGATAGGTTGGACTATTTTTTCCCTTTCTGTAAAAATGGATGCAAAAAACAAGTTAAATAGTTCTGCTTTCTCCCTGTTGCTTGTCACTTTCTTGCCACTTTCTCCCACTAATGGTCCAATCATTTCCTTAACTTTTTTCTTGTTTTCTTCTAGATATTAAAGACTATTGATTTCAATAATTAATCAATGAAGGAAATTACTAAAGTCTACAAATAACTGGCCATCCTTTGTGCCATCTATTTCTCAATTATTTTTAAGGTGTTTTTTAAAGTCCATTGTCCATATGTCATGAAAAGAACAGTTATAATTTTATTAGGAAAAAGATGGATTAAAAGTAATTGTGTATTAAGAAATAAAAAGTCTAGATGAGTACGAGAAAAGAGAAGTACCTTTTGTAGAGTGACACTAAGTGTGCTGGTGTCTATGAGTTGCCACTAAATCCCTAGGGAGGGGGTGCAATGGCATGATTTGTGGGTGGAGCTAGAGAAATCGTTTCCCCAAACTCATCATGAAAGAAATAACGAAAAAGAAAAATGAGGCTGCAAAGAGAAAACTGTGGGTAGATTTACTGCTGGTCTTTATATTTCCCTTTTCTCCCTTCCCAAACTATATCTACAGTGCAAGTTGAGTCATACCATATATAGCTCAGTTCAATACCAAATATTTAATCCTTATATCCATTCCTTAAGTTGTTCTTTCCTCCATTGTTCTGATATATACATATAGTCCCATCTTTGGAACAAAATCACTCTAATGGGAAATCTTCATCAATAGCCAATGGATTTCTGCTTGAGAACCAAGGTAATAAATATCAACTACTGCCTTCTGTTGTATTCTCCGAGGAGATCCCAGCCACATTGGTGACTGATTAATCATTAAATTTTGGTTTTGCTACAATGCCCACTGAGTGAGTTTTTAGCCAACTAAAATCATAAACCAGTCACTAGCTATATTCATGTCATTTCATTAAGAAAAGTGTCCAAAGCAGTGAAATAATAAACTGGGCTAATCTGATAAAAAGTACTTTAGATATGATTCACAGTTTTCCACTAAAACCACTAGATGGCATCCCAATGTTACTTAAGAAATTAGATTTTTTTTAAAAAAAAGTTTCTTATTGGGAGCAAGATGCCTTCAATAATTGCTAACATAATCTGAATGGAAGATGATCTGTATAGTTGAAGAAACCTTTGGACTTAGTTAACAAAGAAGACAGCAAAATATCATTGCCCAATAAGTCCAAGTCCTCAACAGAAAATACAATTGCCAGAGAGGTTCTTAATATTAAAAATCATATTACAGTTTAGGAACATCAGAATGTCTGCATTCTGTCACTAATATTGTGTATCTTCTTTAATGTAATTCTTCCAGATTAATGGATTTACAACAATTATTTATATCGGAAAAATTAGCAATGTTGTTGCTAGTTTCCCTCTCTGGCATACCACTTATTAACATTCTGATATTACCTAAATTTAATTTTCTGTTTCATCATTTTGCACTTGGGAGTATGGAATACATGCATATGTATGGTGAACAGAATCAAAGTTAGAATGTATGTATAATCTGATCAGTGTTTCTTTGAAATATTCAGAATTGCAAACTGAGTAGGTCTCAAGTAGGAATGAATTAATTTCCCACTTGTCAGCATTCTAAACAGAAATAACTGTTTCCTTTAACATCTGGCTTTTGGCTATCAGAAGGACTGCATTTTTATTAATGCATCTGCTCCAAATCTCAGATAACGGTGCAAAGAATATATCTCTTGGATATCCTTTGCACTGTTACCTGAGATTTGAAGCAGATGCATTAGCATTTCTCTCTGTATGTCAACTGGAGCCTCAAATGGCATAGAGCAGGGGTGTCAAACTCAATTTCATTGAGGGCCGCATCAGCATTGCGGTTACCCTCAAGGGGCCGGGTGGGTATGGCCAGGGTGGGCGTGGCCTACTGGGTGGGCGTGGCTAGAGTGCGTATGGCCTACTGGGTGGGCGTGGCCAGCTCTACACCGTTCGCATCAAGGGTGCCTATGGGGGCCTGGGCAGGAGTGGGACAGATCTGAGGGTCTCTGGCAGAAGGAGGGTCTCTGGGCCAGGGCCAAGGCAGTGGGGGCCGTTCCCTCGTTTCCAGGATGGCTTCGCGGGCCACATGAAACCACTTTGCGGGCCGGATCCGGCCCTCGGGCCTTGTGTTTGACATGTCTGGCATAGAGTTTAACTGTCTGTCTGTCTGATAATAACTGACTACATGCTGCTCTTCTTCCCAATACAGTGTCAGTATACAGCGACGAAGGAATAGATGAGGAACTCATCAAATTTGCAGACGACACCAAGCTGGCAGGAATAGGCAACACTCCAGAAGACAGGCTTAAGATACAGGAGGATCTGGACAGACTTGAACATTGGGCGCTATCTAACAAAATGAAATTCAGTGGTGAAAAAAGTAAGGTTCTACATTTAGGCAAGAAAAACCAAATGCACAGGTATAGCATAGGGGGTACCTTGCTCAATAGTAGTGAGAGGGATCTTGGAGTCCTAGTGGACAATCACTTAAATATGAGCCAGCACTGTGCTGCAGCTGCCAAAAAAGCCAACACAGTGCTAGGCTGCATTAACAGAGGGATAGAATCAAGATCATGTGAAGTATTAATACCACTTTACAATGCTTGGAATACTGCATCCAGTTTTGGTCACCACGATGTAAAAAAGATGTTGAGACTCTAGAAAGAGTACAGAGAAGAGCAACAAAGATGATTAGGGGACTGGAGGCTAAAACATATAGGGAACGGCTGCTGGAATTGGGTATGTGTAGTTTAATGAAGAGAAGGATGAGGGGTGACATGATAGCAGTGTTCCAATATCTCAGGGGTTGCTGCCACAAAGAAGAGGGAGTCAAGCTATTCTCCAAAGCACCTGAAGGCAGGACAAGAAGCAGCGGATGGAAACTAACCAAGGAGAGAAGCAACCTAGAACTAAGGAGAAACTTCCTGACAGTTAGAACAATTAACCAGTGGAACAACCTGCCTCCAGAAGCGGTGAATGCTCCAACACTGGAAGTTTTTAAGAAGAGACTGGACAGCCATTTGTCTGAAATGGTATAGGGTTTCCTGCCTGAGCTAGATGACCTCCAAGGTCCCTTCCAACTTTACTATTATGATTATGATTATTATTTAGCTGCTCCACAAATTTAGCTATTAATCCAAAATAACAGAATAACAGTTAGAAGGGAGGCCTCCTAGTCCAACTCCCTGCTCAAGCAGGAAACCCTATACCATTTCAGACAAATGGGTGTCCAATCTCTTCTTAAAAACGTCCAGTGTTGGAGAGCCACAGCCTCTTGAGGGAAGTCGTTTCACAGCTCAATTGTTCTAACTGTCAAGAAATTTCTCCTTAGCTCTAGGTTTGTGGTCTCCTTTATTCGTTTCCATCCATTGGTTCTTGTGCTGCCTTCAGGCGCTTTCGTTCTAGGACAGTATTACCTACAGGTATCTGAGGGACAAATACATTTTAAGCTGTCATCTGAAACTAGATGGCAGAAGGCGGGGGTGGGGACACAGCCAAGCATCTCCCCGAACAGAATCCTATAATTGAAGCACCATGACTTCTGATCTCATCATAGTATGAGCCAGCAATGAGACTAAAAGCAAGGCTTCTCTAGCCAGTTTTAGCATATAAATTAGTTGGTGTACAAGAGAGATTCAGATGAATAAAAATCTATTCCCAACCTTATTGAAAGGAGGCAAGGAAGTTACTGTACATATGAACGTTCACAGGATACCTTCAGAGTCTTTTGAAAAGCTTAGTTGAACCCAAAATAGGAATTCTGATGTTGTAGACGGGGTAATCGCCATCCTAATTGATTTAATCCTGACCTTAAGAGTTGAGTATGAATGTCTTTCTGAATGTTTTTGATATGGATACATGTGCACTTAACATTTAATCCAGTTTATAATTTTGATTATAAATGTTCAGCCCATAGTTGCCTTTGTTTAATATATGCATTCTTGCCCACATTTTGCACATTAATTTTTAAAAACCTGGTGTTTTTTTTTAATCTTCTTGGGAAGGGTGGGGGGAGAGACAAGGATAATGCTCTGATTATTTAAAATGCTTTAGCAGTGCAACCATCCAGACATCCACCTAATTGTATTAGATATGGGTTACTTTGCTCTTATTTTTATTTGCATTCATGGCTTGCTTTGATATACTGTACAAAAGAAGATTGCCTCAGAGAGCTTGCAACATCTCATAGTCTGTTGTCATGTAGGGGAAGGAAGGACTGAATTTTCTAACAGCGAGGCTTTGGCAAAGGATTTTTATTCCTCTCCCACTCCCCTGTTGCCTTGCTACTAATGGCTCAGGAATAGAGATGGCTCCTAGCCATGAACATAGCTGCTGTCTAACTGGGGAGAGTAAAGTATATCATGAAGAAAATTGTATTTTTGATTTCACAGGGAAATCCCCGTGTGCTCGCAGTAATGTTTAGATATTAAAACTATTAAAGGATCAGGCAGAAGAAATTTCCCCGTCCTCCACCCCCTTTCTTACTAACAGCTCATCTGCCCTCAATCAAGTTGCTATTGTTAGATGCATTTACATAAGATTTCAATTTTCTTAGGTCTTTTCTCCCAAGTTATTATTGATTTCTGTCAATGGACAGCAATGGAGCCCTCACGTATTTATACATTCCTCCCCCCCTGCCCCCCCAAATGCAGAAGATAAGAGATATTGGAATTTCATGCTACCAAGCTTATTTACACAAGTAAATTTAACAGTTATTTTTAATTTGCAAAATCATATGATAGCCCCCTTTGCCAATAAACCTATAGGCACCTGTATATCTACACTTGCTGTTACAGTCTTATGATATACAGTCTTATTATCACCCTAAACTTCCTGTTTTAAACACTGGCATTTCACACTTCAAAATCAGGCCATATTTATATACTATAAAATTATGCCAAGGGTAAATACTGATTATAGTCATATCCTGTATTTATTATCCCTGCAATTGACTATTTGCAAAGCAGTATTGACTGTGATGGATAATTTTGAAAAGATTGTTTAATGTACTATTGTTCTCATATCTGGTTGTATTTGAAAGTAATACATTCTACTGCATGCTGGAATTGTGCCTGGAATGTTGGGACAGTCTGCATGTGTGATTCAACTCTCTATTTTTAGTTTCCAGAAAATGTGAAGCTTTAGTAATTTACTCTAGCACCATAGTGACTCTACTAATGGCTGACAGAATTATTTCTAGTAGTCTTCAAATAAAAACCCATGCTTTGAGAAACAGGAAAAATCAAATTAAAAATAAAGCATACAGAGACAGTACAAGCGCATAGACACACATATACTCTCCGCATACCAGGCTGATAACACTATAAAGTTCAGTTTCCAGAGCATATTATTCTTTAAGGGATGTAATATCATATAAAATCAAACTAGAAAGCAATAGAGTCCCTTTCTGAGGAAAATGGGCAGTTCAAAAATGTGAAAAATAAACAACATTTCATGAAATGATTGTGCATTTACATAACAGAGCACAATATGATGGTTTCTTCATATCTATTGAAGGAAACAGGTGACTTCATCTTGATAAAATTTACTCAGGAATTTAAAACTGATTGCATCATTCTCATGACTGTTGTTGTTCTTAGTTGCGAAGTTGTGTCCGACCCATCGCGACCCTATGGACAACATTCCTCCAGGCCTTCTTGTCCTCTACCATCTTCTGAAGTCCATTTAGGCTCATGCCTACTGCTTCAGTGACTCCATCCAGCCACCTCATTCTCTGTCGTCCCCTTCTTCTATTGCCCTCAACTTTTCCCAGCATTAGGCTCTTCTCCAGTGAATCCTTCCTTCTCATAAGGTGGCCAAAGTATTTGAGTTTCAACTTCAGGATCTGGCCTTCTAAAGAGCAGTCAGGGTTGATCTCCTCCAGGACTGACCGGTTTGATCGCCTTGTAGTCCAAGGGACTCGCAGGAGTCTTCTCCAGCACCATAGTTCAAAGGCTTCAATTCTTTGGCGCTCAGCCTTTCTTATGATCCAACTTTCACAGCCATACATTGCAACTGGGAAAACCATAGCCTTGACTATATGCACTTTTGTTGGCAGGGTGATGTCTCTGCTTTTTAGTGTTCTGTCTAGGTTTGCCATGGCTTTCCTGCCCAGGAACAAGCGTCTTTTAATTTCTTGGCTGCAGTCCCCATCTGTGGTGATCTTGGAGCCCAGGAAAATAAAATCTGTCACTACCTCCATTTCTTCCCCATCTATTTGCCAGGAATTGAGAGGGCCGGATGCCATGATCTTGGTTTTCTTAATGTTCAGTTTCAACCCAATTTTTGCACTCTCCTTCTTCACTCGCAACAAGAGGCTCTTTAGTTCCTCTTCACTTTCTGCCATTTGAGTGGTATCATCTGCATATCTTTTCTCATGACTACTATATCATAACTACTGCATTTTTATGATAAGAGAGCCTTATTTGTGCTAAAAGTCTTCATACTTGTGGCTACCAATTCTACCTCTAGTACATTTGTTTTGCTTACATCTTTCAAATCCATATTGCTATAAAGACGTGAAAAAGGCTGTAAATCATAAATTACATATCCTCTAAAATACACCCAAACATACTGAAGCATTTTAAAGTAACTTGTCAGCTGTGCTGTCTCCTACAATTTAATAAGAATAAAGAGCAATTGTAGAAAAGTATACTACCACATTTCCAGAGAATTATAGCATTCATTTTTATAGATTCTTCTTCTATGATTATAAAATAGATTTGAAAGTATGTGTGGATAGTCTTGTGAAATCACGAGAATGAGGAGATTCATAGGCTTTCCAGTGCCTTGAACAACTGTTTTTTCCTGATTATCAATATTAGAATATTTTTTCATAACAATTTATATACGTCATAGTATTTAGATTTTTAGCACAGAATAGGCATGCTTGATGCAGAACTTTATTTTTTAGCAAGCCTTTAACTTGCTCACTGAAATGTTAAAGTAATTTCCCCAAAATGAGAAAATTTGGACTGATAAATCAAGCAGGAAATCTACAATTCATAATTATTCCTAAACTCCAATTTTCAAGCATGCTGGAATGGAACAATAATTTCTGATCCTAGGATAAAGCAGCTGTGACCTCCATATGGTATACAAATTCAGTTTCTTCTTAATATACATCTGGCTGAAAAGTAAATAGTACAAAAATATATGTCCATATTTGTTTCAGTGGTAAAACATGTTTTGTATATAGAACGTTTTGAGTTTAATCTCTACCCCAAATTGAGGCTAAAAACACTTTTGGCTAAATTACTAGACAACAGTTCAGAAAAAAGCACAAATATATTAAATAATAACAATAAATTAATCATTGACTCACTGGCTTAGTACAGATTCATATGCTTGTCTATAACTGATTCCTGAAAGAGCATAGTGTTTTTTAAATTAACTGTTCTAAGGATAATCAGCAGAAACCGGGAAGGGTAATTATTGTACTTTCAGGTGGTCCTCAAATTATGACCCCAGCTCAGCTTGAATTTTGGGAGTAAGTTGTTCTGGTCAGTAAGTGGATCACTATGGGATGTAACTCAATTTTATGATTGTTTTATAGCAGTTGTATAGTGAGTCTCTACAGTGCCTAAGTGAAACACTTGGTTGTTAAGCAATGCACATGGTTAAGCAAATCCAGAATATCCAATGGATATTTTTTGCCATTTTCTGCCGGATAACATAGATAAAAACAACAAATTGCAGTCATATGACTGTGGGATGGTGCAAACTGTTGTAAATGTGAGGTGGTTGCCAAGTGTCCAAAATGCAATTACATATCCGCTGGGGAGGCAGCAGTTGTAACTTCAAGAATGGGTTTTTCAAAATCTTTTATAACTTCAAATGGCTGTTATGTGACCAATCATTAAGCGAGGAGTATCTGTAATTGACTTTTACGTCTTTCAAACTGCCTGCCTCTTGAACACAAATAGAACCACCTTGTTTGATAGGATGTAGTAAAATCAGTCCCTCTGATTTTATGAATGCTACTTTACATAACTTTCTGAAGTAATCTCCTGCCATATGCAGCGTAGATAAAAGAAAACAAGTCAATACTGCAGCAATTTCTATCCCTGCAGTGAACATATACGGCTTGCATCTTGTATAAACAAAGGAAATCATTATCATAAATATTATAGGAGACCATAATATTGTGTGTAAGTGAAAATGCCTAGGATATAAATTCCTTCTAGACTGCTTTAAAGAATAAATTCACCTTCCTCAGAATATACCTTGAAACATGGCCAATGCAAGCCTTAATAGTGAACCTGAAAATACCCTGCAATTGATAAGTGAGATTTTGTACCCAACATAAATCATTCAGTATTTTTATGGGAAGAGAAATATATTGATCCAAGCAACTTCAGGCTATGAAACAGACCAAGAGACAGCTAGAGTGAAACTGGCATGTGTTAGTGCATTTCTGCGTTATGGAATGGCTTCGCCAGCCAAGGAGGCAGCTAATCTCCCAGTTCCTGAAAAATGTCCTATTTCTGTTGAAGAAGCACTAATGAGGCTTGCTCAGTGTACAGCACTCTTCTTTTTATGTAAGGAACAGTAACTACACAATGGAACAGAAATACATTTTAGCAAGAGGGCAAAGAGTTAAACCTAAGAAGGATCACACAAAACATTAGAAATAAAGCAGCCGGCTTCCTAGAAAAGCAAAAGAAGAGCAATCTGTCATTCAGGAAGTCTTTTGTCCATCACCCTACCTTATTTAAATGAGCCCTTAAAACCTGGCTCTTCCCCCACAAGCCTTGAAGTAGTGCTTCTGGCACATGTTTTGCCAGAATGAGTGGCTTGTTGGATTCTGTTGCTCTTTATCCCCAATTGTTCCTTTTTAGGTTATTGATATTTCATAATTTTACATTGTGTGCCATCCAGAGTTGTGATGCCGAGCAGCTTATAAATCTAATGACAAATTTAAAAAAATGCATTTAGGTTTAGCAATAGATAAGGTATGTTTGTAAAGAGTGGTGGCTCAGTGGGTTAGGACGCTGAGCTTGTCGATCAGATGGTCGGCTGTTTGGCGGGTGGAATCCCGAGTGCTGCGTAACAGAGTGAGCGCCTGTTACTTGTCCCAGCTTCTGCCAACCTAGCAGTTCGAAAGCACATAAAAATGCAAGTAGAAAAATAGGGACCACTACATGGGAAGGTAACAGCGTTACGTGAGCCTTTGGCGTCTAGTCATGCCGCCCACATGACCACGGAGACATCCTCGGACAAGCACTGGCTCTTCGGCTTTGAAACGGAGATGAGCACCGGCCCCTAGAGTTGGAAACGACTAGCACGCATGTGCGGGGGAACCTTTACCTTTACCTTAAGGTATGTTTGTAGTATTATTGTAACAATATTATTACAGTTGATCTCAGTCGGCCAGATATTTAGACAGGATTTGGTATTTTTCCCCACCTATTGAGACCTTCCATAGGCAGATATAGTTGTTTAATAATATTAAAGATATTGTTGCAGGATGTAAGGTATTCCAACTAAAGCTGCCTTTTGTAATTGACTGGTGGGGATTTTATTAATGCTGATAGTGTTTAAGTAGAGCTCCAGATATTTTGGAATTGTACTCCAAATATTACAGTGTCCACTATCCATATTTTTTTGTCTTTCTTATCAATAAGTGAGGGGTTTTGTGACATGTATTGTAGCTGTCTCAGAGCACTTTCGCTTCATTTTCTATTATTTTACCTATTTGAGATCCCACCAGTTCTTGCATATAGGCAAGGGGTACGGTATTTCTTGCAGATATTTCAATGCACCAGTGTTGCTACTTTGTCATGCTGTTGTTTGTAATCTGTGTAATGTTCTTGTGGCAGCTAACAAGGTGGTTCACTGTTTCTTCAGCTTTTTTTGCAGAGACAGTATTTGCTGTCTAATGCTGTCTTCTCAATTCTAACTTCATTTATTTGCTTATTTGTATCCCACCTTTATTATTTTCACAAGTAACTCAAAGCAGCAAACATATCCAACACACTTTCCTCCTCGTATCTTCCCCACAACAACAACCCTGTGAGGTGAGTTAAGCTGAGAGTGAGTGACTGGTCCAGTCACCCAGCTGGGTTTCATGGCCAAGGCAGGACTAGAACTCATGCTCTCCTGCCTTCTAGCCTGATGCATTAGCCACTACACTGGCTCTCATATATGCATATATTTGTATGCATTTCCTATTCAGGCTTGGTCTTAATTAGCCAGAATTAGCCCCATCTCTTTTCTCCCCTTCCCTGCTCTTAGCTATTGCCAGGTCTTGTTATTACCTGCTTTGTCTGCTAGTTTTATTTATATACTGACCATATAATACTTTGCCTTGCCACGGTCTTCATTTGGTCTTTCGTATAGGCTAATTTAATGCCTTTGGTATTCATTAAACCTTCATGGCATATCAGCTTCTGTGCATCCTCTTCATTGTGCTTCAGATATTCTTCCAGTGCTTTTTTTCCCTTTAACTGCCTAGTGTACTCGTCACATTCCACCTATGCTCCTTGATAAATAGTCTGTCAACATCGCTGTGAGGATGAAGCCCATGATTCATTGTCGTTATTTTTCTGGTCTTCCTATCCAGGGTTTCTAATTTTGCTTTGGTCTAATCCACTACTTCAGCTCTATCTAATGCAGACATGTCAAACTCATGGCGTCACATGATGTCACGCAACATATCGGAACTTTTCCCCCATTGCCTGCAATGGGGTAGGTGCAGTTTTCTCGTGATGCGTCCGGCCTCCGGGCCGGCAGTTTGACACCCCAGATCTAATGACTGGAATTGCTCAGGTGTTAATTGATTTGATAGCATTTCCTCCCACTGAGTTTCACACTAAAATCTCACTCTTCTGATGTATTCACTACTAACCTTCTTCTTGACTTCAGTGTGTTTGATGTTGTCAACCTGAAGGATGCCCAGGCATATTCATTCAGATATTTTAATATTATTTCTACTGGTCATCTTTATTCCTTCAGTTTTCAATATTTTCCCACTGTTGATGATGAGGGTGATGGCACATTTGTTCAGTCCAAACTCCATTGCAATATCTTGGCTATATATTTTGACAATATTGAGAAGCAATTTCATTTCAGATATGTTTTCTATATAACTTCAGATCATCCATGTAAAGGTGGGGTATCCTGGCAGACATTTTTGATGTTTGATAGCCATGGGCTAACTTTTTCAGTATTATTGTTAGAGGAATCAGTACAATGCCAAACGAAATTGGTGAGAATGAAGCTCCTTGAAAGATTCCTCTCTTGATGTTAACCTCCTGCAGTCTATCACCATTGATCAGCAACCATGTCTTCCTTTGTGCCACTGATATTTGCAAAACCTTCTGAAGTTTCTACTGACTCCTGATATTTCTAGGCACTTTATTATCAAATCGTGTAGCTGAGAGTCAAATGCCTTGCTTTCTTGCACTCAAATCAAGCCACATTCAAGTTAGTCTTCCTTTTCCTGCAGTTTTCCTAAATCATCTTATCAATTAGGGCTGATCTTTTGTTCTTCTGCTGTTTGGGTGGTTTCCTTTCTGCTCAGATAGAAAGAGCTTGTTTTCAACTACATGTTGTTGTACTGCATCAGCAACATTACCAGTTAGCAATTTGAAACTCATTAGTAAGCAGGTAATTGGCTTGTAGTTGCCTGGTACTGCCCCTTTTTCAGATTTTTCATTATGAGGTAGGTTACATTATGAGGTAGGTTTTGCCAGATGTTAATCAGTCTTCAATTTCACTTCTTTGCAGTATGTTGTTAAACTGCTTGACAATGAGTGGATGTAGACAGGTGTTTCAACCAAAATCCATGCAGTTCATCTTCAAATAGTGCTGACCATTTTTTGATCTTCCTTATCTTTTCTCCACTATTTCTGCTGCTATTACAAGTTCTTTCATTTCAGCTTCCTGCTTTCATTCTTATTCATCTCCTTTATGCAAGTTGGACTTTGTTGTATGTTTTTTTTTTTGGTGGGGTGGAAGGGGAGTTGTCCCATAGCTGTGCTCAGAATGCATTGTTTCTTTTTTGTCAGGTGTTGACTGGTTCATTACAGTCTCTCCATTGATGGGTAGGTAGAAATGTTTCTGATCTGACTGAAATTGGATATTCTGCCTATAACGTGCAAAGTGTTCTCCTAAAATACCTTTACAGTTGTCACCTAAGACAGGGCTTTTCAACCTTTTCACAGATCGTACCACTTTTAGGCAGTGCTTTTTTTCTAAAAGAAAAGGTGCCGGAACTCAGAGGTGCTGTCACTGGGAGTGATGCTGGTGTCTTGCTACAGCGTCGCTGCCCGTCCTTTGCACCCCCGCCCCTGTGGCTCAGAGCCACATGCCATGGGGATTCCCCTCCCCGCAGTTGCCGCACCGCGGCCCGTACTGAGCCCTCACCCGGAGCTGCTCCAAACCCCGACCCAGAGCTGTGTTCCTCATGGCAGTGGTCTCCGGCGCCAAACAGCTGATGGCCTCCGGCACCGGCACTCGTTCACTTACTGCCCCGTCGCTTCCAAATGTAGTAAGTGAGTGACCGAGCAAGTGGCGTTTGGAAGCATTTGGAAGCGACGGGGCAGTAAGTGAACAAGCAAGCAAGAGGCCTTTGAAAGAGATGGAGTAAGTGGGGGAGAGACTGAACGAGGTGCCTTTGAAAGAGATGGAGGAGTGAGTGAGAGCGACTGGAGGCTTTTGTGAGCAAAGTGTGAGTGAGTGGGGGGCTTTTGCGAGCGAAGGGTGAGAGAAAAAGGGAAAAGTGAGAGGGAGAAAGGAAAAAGAAAAGGCGCTGACTTCTGACTTCCTCTGTTACAGGAGTAGAAGGAAGCAATAACACTGAACCTCAACTTTTTGCTTTTCTATAATATTATAAACTAGCCATTTCTATAACAATAAATGAATCTAACCAATGAAACCCAAAATTCCCCCCCCCCTTTTTTTAGTCATCAAGTTTTTGACACCTTGTTAAGCACTGGTGGTGCTTGAATATTGTCATGTCCTAAAAGTGGTACAATTTCTGAAAAAGTTGAAAAGCCCTGATGTAAATGCAGCCTAAATTGTTTATTGCCATCCTATTTGCAAATATCTTACTTACCTAGTTGAGATGGTGTAGTTGGGCAGCAGGGTGGGGTGCAAAGTTCCTGCCTTCGCTGCAGACAACGTGCCTGTGCAACATTTGCCAGCCTGGACTTTTGGCGCGTTTAGCAGCAATTCCTATTGGCTTTCGAAAGCCAATAGGCCAGGCTTAGGCAACCTTGGCTCTTTTATGACTCGTGGACTTCAACTCCCAGAAGATGTTACATAACATAACATCAACTGGAAGATGTTAAACTGTCCTTCTGTTTCTTTCCTTCCCAAAAAATTGTGTTAATGAGTCCTCTCTCAGCTCTGCTGATCAGCTTGTCTTGGATTGTTTTGCCGCAAAACGGAACGGTTTGCAAGTTGCAGTTGAGACAGCCCATCTCATTTTAGATATATCACATATAATTGAAGATTGTAATTAGTTGCGTGTGCACGTTCAGCAAGTGTGATGTATTTGTGCTGGCATTTCTAGGCCTCTTTCTAACCACATCCAGAAAAATCTGTAACAAACTTTGGAATTCTCAATGCCATGTTTGGTATTTCCCAGCAATCTGTTACTGGAAGGAAAAAACATTCCCTGCTGTGTCACTGATCCCAGAGAAGGATTTGCATGTATGCAGGTATCCTTAGGGTGCCATAGTTATGGATGATAAATATTGGTTGCAAAGTTCGCATTTCTGGATGTAATACAGGTATTTTGGACTTATTTTTGTTTCTTTGCAAGTTTGATATTTTTAAAAAGGCATATGCTACTGACTATGCTTATACACATATGTAACATCTTTTGCTAGGATACATGACCACTGCTTGTCCAGAATGTGAAAAGTGAAAGACTGTGACGAAACAAAATTTTAATGTACAGATAATACCACCAGAAATTATTTTAGCCTTTTTAATAAATGTTGTTATTGAAGTTAAGCTCACCATGAAAAACATCATATATTGTTGTGTATATACTAGGTTAATTATTTAACGACTGAAGTGCAACATAACTAGATTCTAAATAATCTATTTTTCAAAACACACAACAGTCCAAACAGTAAAAGTAAAGTCCAAATTAAGAATATTTCATTCTTAAGAATTGTTTAATTTAAAGTGGTTTAGTTGTAATAGATGGTTATAGATTCAAAAGTTTTTAAGAGTATGTACAAAAGATACTATTTTTTTCTAGCATCAGCTAAATTAGACATATTACATTGAGAAAAATGTTTCTCATTTCTTTTCTGTTACCTTTATTGATTTCATTGCAGAGATGTTAACATAGGAAATAGATTATTTTGTTATCTAATTTTACCTTCCAAAAGACAGAAGCAGATGAAAAATGTGAGGTTCTTTCCTGTTGGCTTTTTTGAATTAGCTGTTTTAGATTCTAAAAGTTTAGTTCCTAAAGAAGTAACCTTGTAAATAATTTTAATGTCCTCCTCTAGTGCAGGGTAGGCAACCTCGGCTCTTTTATGACTCAAGGACTTCAACACCCAGAATTCCTGAGCCAGCATGGCTCAGCTTAGAAACCTTTCTCTTTCCCCTCAGCGTGACTGGCTCAGGATTTCTGGGAGTTGAAGTCCACGAGTCATAAAAAAGAGCCAAGATTGCCAATATTTATTTTTTATTTTTTTATTTTAATCCCATTTATATCCCGCCCTTCTCCGAAGACTCAGGGCGGCTTACAATTTAAGCACAAACCAATGTGCTTAGCAATAGCCTTCATTCTATGTCTATGCCTGCTTATTAGGGCTTTCGGGGGGCCCCAAGCGGCATTATTACAAAGTCAGCTTATTGCCCCCAACAATCTGGGTCCTCATTTTACCTACCTCGGAAGGATGGAAGGCTGAGTCAACCTTGAGCCTGGTGGGATGCGAACCTGCACTAATTGCAGGCAGCTGGTGTTACTTAAGGAGGCATTAGCCCACTGCGCCACCAAGGGAGCTTTTTTTCTTTTCAAAAAAAAAAAAAAAGGTGCCGGAACGCTGTTCTGAGCATTGTATGAGAAAAAAAGCCCTGCTTTTAGGATATGGCAATATTCGAGTAGCACCAGTCACCTAGCAAGGTGTCAAAAACATGGTGACCCAAAACAGGAAAAAAGTGATAAAGTACAGGTAGTCCTCAACTTATAACAGTTTGCTTAGTGACTGTTCAAAGTTACAATGGCACTGAAAAAAGTGAATGACTGTTGCAGCATCCCCAGGATCAATCTACATTTGGATGCTTGGAAACTGATTCATGTTTATGATGGTCACAGTGTCCCAGGATCATGTGATCCCCTCTTGCAACCTTCTGACAAAGTCAATGGAGAAACCAGATTCACTCCTTTTATATCTTCTCTTCTCTTCCACCTTTTATATCCTCTCCTCCTCCCTTTTTATATTCTCTTTATATTCTCTTCCCTTCTTTTATATCCTCTTCTCCCCCTTTATATCCTCTCTTCCCTTCTTTTATATCTTCTCTCCCCTTTTATATCCTCTCCCTTTTATATCCTCTCTTCTCCCTTTTATATCCTTTTTCGTTTATATCCTTTTATATCCTCTCCTCTTCCCTTTTTATATCCTCTTCCTCCTCCTTTTATATCCTCTCTCTTCCCTTCCTTTATATCCTCTCTTCTCCCCCCTTCTACTTTTCTATTCCATGCACCTCCAGCTGATTCCTCTGAAAGAATCTCTTTTGCTTCTCCATCTCTCCATCTCTTTTGCAGTCCCCTTCTCTTCCCCCCATTGTTTTTTCTCTCCCTCTCCCACCAAAACCTCCTTTTACAGTCTCTCCTCTCTGTCCCCCTCCTCCTTTTCTCTTCCAGGTGCACTGGAAGTGCTGATCCAGGTGCTTCTGTCTCACCCCCATAGCCCTGCACAAGCACATGCTGATCCTGGGCTTCTGCCCAGCCCCCATAGTGCTGCAGAAGCGTGTGCCAATTCTGGGCTTCTGTCTTGTTCCCATATCCCTGCAGAAGCATGCGCTGACCCTGGGATTCTGCCCAGCCCCCATATCCCTGCAGAAGCACATGCCAATCCTGGGCTTCTACCCAGCCCACATAGCCCTGCAGAAGTGCACACCGATCTTGGGTGGGCTTCTATCTCGTTCCCATAGCCCTGGAGAAGCACACACTGATCCTGGGCTTCTGCCCAGCCCCATAGCCCTGCATAAGCGCACGTTGATCCTGGGGCTTCTCTCTCGCCCCCATAGCCCTGCAGAACTGCGTGCTGATCCTGGGCTTCTGCCCAGCCTCCATAGCCCTGCAGAAGCCCACACCAATCATGGTCTTCTGTCTCATTCCCATAACCCTGCAGAAGCGCACACAGATCCTGGGCTTCTGTCTCATTCCCATAGTGCTACAGAAGCGTGCGCTGATCCTGAGCTTCAGCCCAGACCCGACAGCCCTGCAGCTTCAGCTGTCTCTCTCTCATGCTTGTGCGGTGCTGCTGCTGCTTCAGTTCATTCTCCTCACCTGCTACACTTGTCTAGGATGGTTGCGTTCCACCTGCCAGGTGCCAAAGTACCACAGGTAGTATGCATACCACCAGTTGAAAAGCCCTGACCTAAGAAACCTTTTTAGAACAGACATGACAAATAAACAAAAATGGCCAACCTATGCTGATATATTCTGTCTTTCGCTCAAGGAGATTTTAAGTTACAAACAAGACAGACATGTCAAACACAAGGCCCGGGGGCCGGATCCGGCCCGCAAAGTGGTTTCATGTGGCCCGCGAAGCCATCCTGGAAACAGTGAGGGAACAGCCCCCACTGCCTTGGCCCTGGCCCAGAGACCCTCCTTCTGCCACAGACCCCCAGATCTGTCCCACTCCTGCCCAGGCCCCCATAGGCACCCTTGATGCGAACGATGTAGAGCTGGCCACGCCCACCCAGCAGGCCATACGCAGTGTAGCCACGCCCACCCAGTAGGCCACGCCCACCCAGGCCATACCCACCCGGCCCCCTGAGGGCAACCGCAATGCTGATGTGGCCCTCAATGAAATTGAGTTTGACACCCCTGAGATAAGATCTAGAATTAGAAAGTCACATATGCCATTGTTTTTCCTATGCTGTTAATGGAAAGATTTAAATCTGATAAGAAGAACTGTGACTTTTAAAAGGGCAAGACTGAATTTGATGTGGACTATGTACAAATGATGAACATATTATTGCTAATATGTATAAACTTTTGTTGAAAACTGAAACAGAGGATGAGCAATTTAAAGCCTGTTTGCAAGAAGGACAAAACATTTGGATATGATACATTGTTGGACCAATGGGAGAATACTTGGAAGAAAGGATTGAAATTTATGTTGAATTTTAATCTTAAAGAACATTTTTTATAAAATGATGAATTGCTGTCATTTTGATAGAGGATAAATTGTCAAAAATGTATAATGAAATTTAAAATACTTGTTAGAAATGCAACCAATCTGAAGGTATATGCTTTTCATCTTTGATGGACAGGTAAGAATGCCAGAAAATATTGGAATCCAATATACAGATTGAAACAGAAGCTATTTTTATGTCTCGTGACACCCAATGCACAGAGTGGGATCATAGCATGTGTTTGGGAGAGACCTGTAATGTAATTTTGGAATGGACCTCAATAATAGGGCTAAAGCCCTGTTCTCAGTGGAACTGAGCTGTGGAGAAAGTAATAGCAATTGTTTGCTCTTCTCCAGCAATTGTGACCATTCCATCTGCATAACATTTTCCTTAGATTATTATTTAAAGAATTTGAAGCTTGTTGTACAGTGTACATTATCCTGGAAAACACCAAAAAGAGAATCCTAAACCAGCACTTTATATGCCTACCAAAATAAAATGTAATTGACTAGAGGAAAAACATATGTCCAGTGAATATCACCTTGTTAGTAACCATAGTTATCTATATTAGTATAAGGATAAATATGCCTAGAAAGTTATCTAATATAGTATGTAGAAAAACTAATTGCAAGGATATGTCCATTATTTAGAACAATATCACCACCAACAGTAATAGTAATATCCACTATTAAGAATAAACATGCCTAAAATGTTAGGTAATACACTAGTGTATATGGTAAAACCTACTTGTCTTGTTAATTGAAGGAAGACATCCATTCACAAATATCCACTATATACAAAAATACATCAGTGGAGATTTATATTATTAGTACAATAATGTCTTTATACAAATGTGGCAAATTAAATCTCCTACAGGATGATGTCATTATGTGAATGACAGATTGATGTAAAGTGTCCCCATTTGTGTAATGACTTCATTATGGAAACAATATAAATTGACATGAAAATTTGTTCTTTTGCTTGTCAGGTTTCTTGTACTGAGGTCTGAAAAATTGAGGTTTTACTGCATGTCAATAGTTCCTTGGTTACTATGCAGAATTTAAACTTGGTTCAGTGAAGTGAGCAAAAGGAGATGAGATTACAAAGAACTTGCTGTCATTTTTCATTTAATCACACCCCATACCCCACCCCCACCCCCACTTGCAAGAGTTCTCAGAATTTTATCTCAGGGCTGAATTATTAGCACACTAGAAGACTTACCATTTTAGGCTACAGAAGTAGCCCCTGACTTAGAATCATTTGTTTAAAGACTATTTGAAGTTACAATGGCACTGAAAAAAGTTACTTACAACTGTTTTTCACACAACTATTGCAGTATCCCTGTGGTGATGTGATCAAAATTTGGATGCTTGGCAACTGGCATATAATTATGATGGTTGCAGTGTCCTGGGATCATGTGATCAATTTTTGAAAACTTTTGAGAAGCAAAATCAGTGAGGAAGCCATATTCACTAAACAACCATGTTATTAACTTAACAACTGTGACAGGAAAGATTGTAAAAATGGGGGAAACTCAGTTAACAACTGTTTGGGCTCAATTGTGGTTGTAAGTTGAGGATTAACCTGTACACACTTTTTAAGAGGCATTTGTAAGAATTCCCTTTTTAATACATTGTAATAAATGTAATAATGTAATCGACTTAAGTAAAAAAAACCGCTTAAGCATAGTAAAAGGGAAATGGAGATGAGCACCACCCCCTTATAGTTGGCAATCACTGGCAAAGCAAAATCCAGAGGGATTGCTTTATATGTCAAACCTGTGAGCTACTGTAAGCGATACAAGTGCATAAGCAGTAGTGGGAGCACTTTGGTATGGCTGTGTAATCCCCCTCCTACATGAGGTGCACTGCCCCCTGTAGGCTTCCAAGTGCAAGTCAAGGTGCCAGTTGTCACTTTTGAAGCCTTACATGGCATGGAGCCAGGTTACTTGAGAGACTGCCTGTCCCTATTAGATCGGGTAGAATAGATGTGCTCCAGGAAACGTACTTTCTGTCATGATGCTTGTCTGACGGAACAGCCTGCTATTGGAAATATAGATGGCCTCCAAGAAAACAGTGAAATCCTGGCTTTTCTCCCAGGATGGGACCAGGATGTTGATGAAGCTGGCATGAAAAGATTGTTGGATGAACATCAGGTTTATCAGGACCTCAGCATAGTTTATTTTTTTCATACTGGCATTTGTAGTGCATTGTGTTTTTATTTTGTCTACTGTCCAGAATTCTTTCTGGTAGATGGGTAGCTGTTTAAGCTTGTTTAATAAATTATAAATAAATAAAGTGTAACTGAAAAATAATCACACATTAACTGTAACAAGGGGAGAAAATGAATTATACTCTGTTATAGTCTTCTCATCCCTGGACAAAAATCTTTTCAAACAATGAAACATCATATTCATAACTGATCAACAGAAATCATTTGCAGGATGTTCACATAACATTTCTTCCTTACTGTTTTTCTTTTTGCAAAATCTGAAGTAAACTTTATTAAAAACAAGTTATACTTCCAGGTATCAGGGATTAGTTTGGTCATCAATTGTATTGGAGTATAATTTAGTTTCGTAGAATGTGTCTTGCGGTTGCTGTTAATATTTTTTTTAAAAAAAAACAATAAGTTGCCTGCTCAGTTTGAACATGGAAACATGCCTCTCGCAAGCTGGACAGAAATCTTTTAACTGGTGATCTTTCAGAGGTAATGGGAAACAAATTAAGCAGATTTAATTCCTCCCGATTTCTTATTAAGTCAAGAAAGTTAATTATTCTACAGATGGCAGAATTTTTCAAAACATATGCAGTGAAATTAGACAGAAAGGAAAAGTTGGCAAAAGCATTTCAAGTTTGCCTATCAGCTCAGAGAAGCTCAAAAGTAAACTATGACCTGTTCATGTTATGAACTATGTCACAAAAAGAGTTATTTTGTGAACTAAGATGATGAATTTTTTAAAAAGAGAAGTGATAATTTTTTTCTTCCTCAACTGTTTATACATGAATGAATCAAACTTCTTGGTTATTATTTCCCAGTGTGGCATGTAACATTAATAAAGATCCAACATATTTTAGGAAGAAATGTTTATTAACATAACTTGTATAAGAAGTCCCAAGAATAAGACTAATCTATTATTAGCTTTTAATAATTAACATATAATCTATAATATATTACAGGGTTTCACAACTTTTGTAATACCACAAATACATACTATGGGCTTATGCAGGAAAGAGAAGGGACAAAGCCTGGAACACTGCAATACCGAACCAAGTTTAGTATTGTTTAAAAAAAATGTGAGGTACTCCCAGGTTGCATACAGCCCCGAGTTTCTTATTTTCACCTCTGGAGAACTCCTGCCTTAATCCAGTCTTTCCAACCTGGTGCAAGCTAGATCAAGCAACTTAGAGCTCCCAAACTTCCAACATAGCATCAACATTAGGAAGGATACATTAAGTCGCTGACTCTGAACTGGATACTAATCTGATTAGTTCATTCAGGAAAAAGAAAATAGTTGTTCCTTTTATTCAAAGCCAAACCAATACAGCCACTGTGTTTGCTAAACACCATTCAAGTAGTTTTTTAGGAAGCCATTGGGAAAGAATAGTCTTTAACCTGAGGAACAAGAACTTCTATATTTGCATAGCTTCCTCTCTGCTGGGCTATTTCAGAATAGCTCAAGCATGCAAATGGGTAATGAAATCTAAGGGGAGAAGTTACCTCACAGCCGATTCATCTCCTATTTCATGTTGTTCAACTGCAAAAGGAGGAAACATCACTTGGGACTTTAAAAGCTTTAGTTTTAGAAGCAAACAAACACAACACAGAGGGGCAGGTCAGTGTTATCAGGTAGGAACAACCAAAGAATAGTGTTTTTTAGGTCTCTTCAGCAACTCATTCCCAAAAGGAGATACAAACATATTGAAATATATTTTTATTACTTGAAAGTTACACTGATTAAGCAGAAAAGTGCAGCAGAGATTAAGGATTATGACGGTTGATTGTAATATTAGAAGATGAATCTCATGACAGAGGCTGTTATTTAATCAATAAATGATGAGGTTTGGGAAATAATCTGTATACACGTGGATAGGCAAGCCAGAAACCCTATTATTTATTTGTTAAATGTGTTTCTCTCATTTCTATTTATTTGTAAGAGAACTTTTAAGCAGATTTAATAACAACAAAATTTAAACCAAAAGCAACAAACGTTTCACTGCTACTTTTAGAGCAGGGGTGTCAAACTGCCGGCCTGCGGGCCAGCTGCATCATAGCAAAACCGTGCCCATCCCATTGCCGGCAATGGCAAAAAAACCTGTGAGTTTGACACCCCTGTTTTAGAGGATTTATGTGAAGACTTGAAGTCTGGGGATAATGCATCCCAGAGGTCTGTCTATGTACTTGCTAAGAGTTGGCATGGACTTCATTACATAACCAACCAATCAAATGTTTCATGAACAGAAATATGGAATTATGGACTAGAGAACTGCTGCCAGTGAGTCAGCAATAAAGATGAGCTGGCTAAGGAAGCCAGAATGATCTACTGGGAACGAAGGTAACATCTCTTCAGCAAGGGAATATTTTCTACAAAAATTAGTATTTTTTCTTTGCGGTATAAGGATGGTAGTTGCCTTTGAAGGAGGCTCAGAACCTAGGCTTCTATGGGTGAATTTATTTATGCATTTTCAGAATTAGTTAATGAGAGAAATAACTATTTTATGGATTGAGGGCAAGGAATATAAACTCTTTTTAACCCTGTAATACTAGTTGTGCACTGCATTTGGCAAAGTAGTATTCTTGTTCAATTAAAAAAAAATATCAATGGAAAAGCAACTTTTAAAATGCCTGGATGTTACACATAACTTTTGTGATTGTTTTTGTTACAGATTGTATTTAAATGATAATTTAGCCTGACTAATTAGCTTGAAACTCTGATGTCTGCATTTTTAGTGTGTAATTTCCCTTAATTAACTATGAAAGAAGATATTAATTATTGTTGTCATTTTGTTTTAAGCCAGTCAAATAAATTTTTAAATGGACATCAATGAATGTTGTTTAAAATACATTTCAGAATTAATCAAATGACATAGATGAAATACATTTCAAAACAAACACCATTCGGAAAGGTTGCCTTTGAAGCAAGGAGAAGTGTGCTGGCCTGGTGCCCCATGTTAGCATTATACATTATTTTATCAGAAAGAGAATAATGTGTACACAGTTGCTTTAACTTTCCACATTATTTGTATTTTTTGAAGTATACACAGATGTCTTATAGGGAAAGAATTAAGAAAAGGAAATTCTGTTGTGGCAAAATCATGTCCTTCCAGAATTTCTGAGCATTTCCCCCTCCTCATTTTCAAGCTTCTTTATTTTCTTATCTGCATTTTGCAGAAAGTTGCAAATATTAATGAAAGATTTTGTGTTCATACAGATTACTTGAAATAACCAACATCACTTTTGAGTTTACACTTCAAAGAAAGAAAAGTCTTGACTCTAAACATTCCACAAAGCTAAAGAGAGAAAGAGCCAACTTATCAATGTTTCATATCAACTCATACCATTAAAGAAAAATATTTCTATTATGGCTAGAAATTAATAATTATCACATTAATTTTTAACTCCTCTCTTTTAGTAAAAAGGTATTCTGGCCACTTTCCAATTCATATATTTGGGGATTTTATCCATTCAAAACTGCAGATTGCTAATTGGATCTACTCCACTGATATGTCTTCTACATAGATTCCTTCTTTTTAAGTTTGAACCAATTATCTCACTCCAGTTGTTTTAACAAATACTTGGAGAACCATTAGGGACTTTTGAAAGTGCTAATATTATTGAACATATGGAATAGCTGTATTTTTACAACAACTTACTTAGCAGTGAGTTTCAATTCATTCAAGGGGCTTATTTCTGAATAGATATGTACCGTATACACACATGAATCCAAGGGTGTCTCAAAGAGTAAAAAGAGTTATGGTTTTGGTTCTAAATTTTATAATAATACCCTCATCCACCAGCTAAATGACTAGATAGCTAAGAAATATGGAGAAGAAACCTTGGCCTTTTAAAATAGTCTGTGTTCTAAAATTCTCAATTCAGAATGATTTGGAAATGACTAGAGACACTTAGAAAGTATCTCTCTCCCCATGACTAAAAAGCAATTGAACTGAAATATACCATATCTGACAGAAAATAGCAGTTGTTACATGATAAATATTCTTTACAGAGATATACTGCAACTAACAAATGTGATTGTATTCTTGAAAAACTATTTTTCTCTAGAGGGCTGGTATATGATAACTAAAGAATCTTGTTTGATCCTTGTAAGCAAGTAGATTCTTTGTTTTAAATTGGTGCTTCAACTGCATTCCTTGGGGATGCAATTTTCTTCCTCTTGAGCACACAGTGGTCACTTACATTTCTACCTTAAAAATATGAGGGGCTCAAGCCTGGACTGAAGATGTTCTCTTATGAATGGCAATTTGTGACATGTTAACTATGATATAAATGCACTTTGTATATGCACGAACATTTTAGCTTGCAAAGTAAGCGCTACTCAGCAAACATTTCTTTATTTTAATGGCAGAAGAGTTGTGCACTGCCTATTTCCAAGGATGCAGCAGCAGCATTATCAGTGAAGATGTATAAAGTTACATCAGCAAACTACAAAATCTTGCTGTGTCCTTGAAAAAAAAAGGAAGAGAAAGAATGGTATAGTTTCCTTTTCTCTTTCTTTCTTTCTTTCTTTCTTTCTTTCTTTCTTTCTTTCTTTCTTTCTTTCTTTCTTTCTTTTTCTTTCTCTCTCTCTCTCTCTCTTTCTTTCTTTCTTTCTTTCTTTCTGTAAGCAGTCTACATATGCCTTATTGTTCTAACCAGTCCCAATGCCACCTATTACTGGTGCTGTTAAACCTTTAATGTTGCATAATATCTATTATTATGTAGTGGGTCCGACGCAAGGAAGATATGCCAGCCGGTGTGTGGTCTCGGTTGCAGATGCGGTGACCGGCGTGGTCCGGTCGGCTGACCCGGTCGGCTGGCGGTCGTGGGGGAGAAAGAAGGAAAATGCCTTTCCCTTCAGCTCGCAGAGCGTTTCCCCAGTGACTTCAGCTCTTGGTCGGCAGCAATCCCACCTTTGTCGCCACTATTGTGTAGTGGGTCTGACGCAAGGAAGAGACACCAGCCGGTGTGTGAGTTCAGCTCTTTATTGGAAGGGGGGTAGTGAACTGGGGAATGAGGGCTACCTGGCCTCCTTAAATACCTAGCCAGGTAAGCGGACAGCCAATGGGGTTGGTCCTAGGTTTCCCGCCGAAACCGTCCAGGCCAACGCCCCCTGGTGGCTGTTGCTATGCAGGTGCCTGCATACATAACACCTATGATCAGTAAAAATAAGTTACTGAACTTTTCATGGCATGTGCTATTTCAGTGTGGATGTGCGCATATGTATGCACATGTGCAAGTTTGTGAGAGACAAGAAGAGAAATACTATTTCAATGTGGGAAAAGAGATCTAGCACATCCCAAACTCTTATTTCTGGTGTGTTCTCTTTCTTTGATTTGCTTTTAAATTTGTGGATGAGGACAGCTACTTCCTGAAGTTTATTTTTATCCCATCTTTTCTCTAGGAGTAAAAGGAGGCTGAAGATTTCCCTTCCTTTTATTTCTATAACAATAGCAACCTACGAGGGAGATTGAGCTGAGAGAATGAGAGTGAAAGTTACCCAGTTGATTGAGATTTCCTGTTTTAGTCCAAAACATAAACCAGCACAAAAATATCCACATATCAAATTTCTTCTGTTTGAAACTGATCTTTAACTTTTGGGGCCAGAAATCTCTTAACATTAGACAAGGTGTATGCCATATGCCCCACTCATTTCATTGGGGAGGATAGTCATGACCTGGATCTGGAGCTTTTCATAAGATGGGAGTATGAAAAATATATTAAAATTTGTTTCACTTTTTTTTGCCTTTTTTCTAGTATTGCTTGGCTTTAAATTAAAATTTCAATCTGGCAACACTGTTTGGGCCCAATATGGCCATAAGGACAACAGCCTGAAAGATTAATGTTCTGCAGATTAACTTACAATATTTGGCTGGTGGGGATCATTCAATGTATATAACTGCATGTACAAGTGCACACGTTACTCAAGAGAGAAATTATCCTGAGAAATATGGAATTGAGTTATGGCTGAATATCCAGAGACCAGAGGATAAGATTGGCTGCCCAGAGACCTACATTTCATAGGCATGGAATTTCTAATGAGATGGGAATGTTAAGAATCCGGGATTGTTTTCCAAGAAAATGGATCGAGCGGGAGCAATTTAAATGTGCAGGTAAGAATGTTTACTGTTGCAATCTTGAGATTCCATAGTTCATGTGGTAGATGTTATTTACTATCCCATGAAAAACTGACAGCTTTAAGAACTTTGATAGCATGGTAAGTCTCAAATGCAATGCTACTTGTAGATGGGCTATAAGGCTATACTAAGCCACAACCTCTATAGTACATTTTAAAGTTAAAAAATATTACTCTTACCAGTGGGATTGCTTCCCTTAATTTGATTGAATTATTAATCCTAATAGAGGACGGTTTTGGAAGACCAGCTTTAGCCTATGGGTTTGCTGAATAGAGATGTTCCACAAACTCAGGTGGCAATTAATCTGGGACATTAATTATCAGGAAGCCTTGAGCCAGATACCAGTTATTATACCTTTATAGTTATCAGGACTAAACTACTTTGGCAAGTTATTCCAATAAACTCATCATCCCAAAATGAAGGACTTTGCCAAGTCGATTTTAAAGGCGTATTCCACAGGCCCTCACATTTGCCAATGTGGTGCAGAGAAGGTAGTGGCAGTGACCCATGTTTTATTAAAAGGATTCCCATAAAAATTTATGGTCTAAAGTCTGTAAGACTAAAGAGAGTATATGGAGTATCAAATTATTCTTTGAAAAGGATGACCTTGTATACCTAGGATGGTAGTGTCTAATGAGACTGTTTATTCTAATTTAAATAAACTCGGTATGAATGTGCCCTTATTTCACCTTAATAATCATAATAAACAATGATGTTTTATTTAAACTGGGATTTTAAAAGAAGCCATAGTTGCAAGGTATGCAAAATGTGCTATGCCAAAACTAAATAACCCATTTATGACTTAGCATGAAAGGAACCCAACACACATGACGAATCTTAAACTTCCCAGCTTTAAAAAGTCAGGTTTGTAAATAGTATATAGAGTTACTGAACATATCTAGCATTGAACATAAAAATGATATTCTATTACTCATAGCTAATATTAATTATGCAATGATGTTTCAGGAAAAGGCTATTTTTATTTTTAAAAATCTGATTTGCATCCCATTAAGAGCAAACTCCACCCACAGCAACCATCTGTCAGTATACTTCAAGGGGCTGTTTTTTAAAAATCAAGCTGTCATTGGAAAAGTTCAATTCCTCTCATGTTTTGGATCTTTTAATTTTTATTTTAGGTCTTTTCATTCTGAAATAAATTAGACAGTTTGAAGATTATCTATTCTAGAACAACATTTTGATAATAGCAAAATGAGGCAAAATATGGAGGGTTATATGCAGGCACAAATACAGAAACAGATCCAGTTTAAAAAAGAACTGAATATTAGGAAATGACCACTGATTATGTGATAATACTGGGCAGCCATTTTTAACATCTGAAGCCAATGATGAAAGAAAATTTTGCCACTTCTTTGCAAGTGCACAGTTGCATTAAATTCTCCTCCTAGCTTAGCAGGTACTTAGAGACCACAGACTCATTAGAGTATATATTGAGAGTATATATTAGAGTATATATTGAGAGCAGCTCCTGGCAACTGCCTAGACAAGTCCATGCGGTTTTCTTGGCAACATTTTTGGAAGTGGTTTGCTATTGCCTTCTTCCTAGGGCTGAGATGGGGTGACTTCATGCCTAAGGCAGGGATGGATCTCATAGTTTTCTGGTTCCTAATCTAGTGCTTTTAACCACTAAACCAAACTATCCCTCTAGAGATTCTTAGGCAATAAAAATTCCCTAGCGTCAGCTCCTTCTAGAGGAATAGAGATAGCCTTGAAGAAGAAATGCAGCCATTGTTATGAAAAGATGGGTTTAGTTGGAATGGGCATGTGGTTTGGGGCCATTTTGAGGCTGGTAATATATTAAAATTTTAATATAATACCTGATATAGGCTCATTCTAGTTTTAGAAGACCTTCTCTAAAACAAAAATGCCCGCCCTAGTCCCACCTTGTATTATCACTCATCATGGGTTCCTTTGAAATGTGAAGTGCAACCTCAGCCACCAAAATCATTGTACACATCTGCCTTGAAATGAAATATAAAAGCAATGATGCCCTTTTGAGATATTCTGTCTGAGCTGCGATCAGGAAGAATTTTTGCTGGTAAAAGAAGCTATTTTTTGTTCTTATGGTATTTTATTATGATGGCACTGAACAAAGGGACTTACGACCCCTGCCAAAAGTTATGGGAACTGCATTGACACTGGACAAAATGGAGGTGCTTGGCAATCCACCTGCCTTTATGACTGACCTCAAGGATGCTGTAGCAACTTCCTGCCTATCTTCCCTTTTACTGCCCCACTGTGTCTCACAAAGGTCTTGGGTCTGCTACCCACCTTGATCAGTCCCTGCAGGACTTGGGCATGTTTCCCACACACTGACCTCCTCAAACCTGTCATGGATTGGTCTTTTTGCTTTTCTACTTTGCTCCTATATCCATCCATCCACCAATCAATCAGAATAGAGCTGGAAGGGACCTTGGAGGTCTTCTAGTCCAACCCCCTGCTCAAGCAAGAGACTCTATATCATTTCAGACAAGTGGCTGTCCAGTCTCTTCTTTAAAACCTCCATGATGACATACCCACAACTTCTGAAGGCAAGCTGTTCCACTGGTTAATTGTTAGGTTAGGAAATTTCTTCTTAATTCCACGTTGCTTCTCTTCTTGATTAGTTTCCATCTATTGTTTCTTGTCCTGCCCTCTGGTGCTTTTTTGTGGCAGCCCCTCAAATATTGCTACCATGTCACCCCAGTCCTTCTTTTTTCTAGACTAGCCAAACCCAAATTCTGCAACCGTTCTAGTCTCCAGGCTTTTAACCACCTTAATTGCTCTTCTCTGCACTTTTTCCAAAGTCTCAATATCTATTTTGTAATGTGGTGACCAAAACTGGATTCAGTATTCCAGGTGTGGTCTTACTAAGATTTTATAAAACGGTACTAATACTTCATATGATTTTGATCAATGTTTTTATAGAATCAAATAAAGTCCTACTATTCAAAATTATTATCAGAAGCTATATATCATTTTTAAATGTTAAGATAAGGCATTTAGGATGCAGCTTGTGTTGTGATTCAGGGTCAGCCTGTGGGTTCGGCATTTGGGTCGGGTGATTCAGAGGAGGAGGAGGGGGGTGTTGGAAAGGTTGCTGAGGGGGTTGGAGAGCTTGCTGATGAGAGCCCTCAGCCAGGCCCCTCCCACCTGGTCATGACGCAGACGCAGCTGTGTGAGTCTGACAGCGTGGATGAAGATGACCCACAGCTGGCCCTGTTCAAGGACACCCGACGCAGGAGGCAGTCAATCAGGAGTAAACAGAGGAAGGCAATGGGGCACCTCGGAAGGAGGCAGAGAGAAGCCACGCCCTGAACTGTATAAAAGGGGAATGTGTGGGAGGGCTGGTTTGCTGAAGGCAACTGTTTGAATAGTTCCTGTTTCATGGTTCCTGTTTGCTCTCTTTGCTCTGTTTATGTTTTTATGTTAATAAATTTGGCAGGCTTAGTCCCAGCCTCTTGCCTTCTTGTAAAAGGGGTTGTCCCTGCCTTATCTGCAGGGCCGGTAGCAGGCTGGTACAGAACAGCTTGTTGCATTTTTAGGTGTCCCAAAATAATCTCCAATACATAATACATCTGAATTCTCTCTACACTACTGACTCATACACATACTGAGAACCTTAATTTTCTTTTCTAGCCATCCCTGCTAGAAAAGGTAACAATTCAGAGAGCTTGAATTTGAATTCCAGACTTTTATGACTTTGTTCTTTACATAACTGGTATCAATGTACACTATGACTCATTCAATCTTACCATTTTCTATCAAGCTAAGTAGATGATGTATACAGTCTTTACTACAAGTAGCCAGTTCACCATGTGGTCTATACACCAAACTCAGCTATTTACATCCATAATAATTATCTTGTCCATGATGACTGGTCCCCAAGAACATATCTGCTCACCCTCAAACAAATAAATTATTTCTAAGAAATATTTTCCAGTTTATGCAGAGTTGAAAGCTGCTTTTTCTGACACCTTTATTTTCTGGAAATGGTATGTTTCTTTCATGTTACTAAAAGTCTGATCTATCAGTTTCTTAGCTTCTCCAGTTCAACTAGCATAGCACACAAGAGAAATTCTGAGCAACCACCTACCATTTCTGATGTAAAGTAGATGCAGAGATATGATGCTTTATATAATCATTGGATAGGCTCCAAAACCTTACTCAAGCTTTTATCTAGCATATTAATCATTTACTATTAGAAAGAAAAGTTTCAACTTATCTACCTCCTCATTGTTACTAAACTTGCCTGGCTGATTTTATTATACTGCAACTTTTTCACTTCTGTTGAGATGAATTCTGTAATGTATTAGCTATAACTGTTTTAAATCACTTGCTTAATGTCTGATCTCTTGCTTTATGTCTGACCTAGATTTCTGTGTTAGGTAGGTTGCTGTTACTGAAAGCCAGACGTGCTGTCTCCAGCCTGATAATTAGGTTCTGGGCGGGAAACTGTTACTTTGAACCTATTGGTTGCCGCCTAGAGGCTAACATATAAATAGCTGCACAGCAGCCATTAGGGCTGCTTCTAAGTTAATAAACCTGTTTGCTGTTTCAACACTTCGTCTTGCTTAATGCCTAAAGAACCGAAGATGAAACAATTTCTCTGCTGGGTTCTAACATAACATTGCCCTATATCTTGGATTGTCCCTCAAATCTTTCAGCTACAATAAAGCTCTTTTTTTGCTTGCTCCTGTTCATTCCCTGTAGACTGTGATGTGGAACTATGTATGGATCCATATAATTGCTGGCCTTTCCCGACAGATTTGGTGACTCATCTACAGCAGCAGAAATATCTCCAATGAGAATCAACACACTCCAACATTCTGCAGTAGCCAGTGCATAAACTACTGTTCCAAAGAAACAAAATTATTCTAAAATGTACCCCAAACATCCAGAGAAAATACGTAAAATTCACAAGTCTGCCTTAGCCTCATACAGTATTTCTGTGTAAAGCCCTCTATTGGCTATCATATTACTGACATACATTCAAGCACAAATTAAATACCGAGGACAAAAATATACCCAAAACATGAAGGAACAATATTATTCTGACTTAAACATCTTTTGAGGAAATTTCACATAGTTTGTTTCTTTGAGGTTATGGAAGATAGACTGGGAAAATGCATCTGTTGAGTATGAGGAAAGAGCAGGAAGATTTTTTTTAAAAAACCTAGTTAAATACAGCAAGTCTCCAGCTGCAATTCATTTATTATGCACATTCTTTTCAAAATTCCTATGGCTACCAGCCTATACCCAGAACTTTCTCTGAAGGAGGGAAGGAAAAGAAGACCCAGTACTTTTCTTAGTTCTGTTTTTATTAATTATCTCTGCAAATTCTATTTTATTTTTCTATGTTCACTACTCAAAAATCTATCAGTTGACTTTCTGAAGAAAATATTTATTGGACATAATGTATAATGTAAATTGGTTAAAAACACCCAAGACAATTTAAATAATATATTTAATATATTAAAAAGCAAGCCCCCTCCTGGACCCAGACAGTTGGCTTCTGCAGAAACATCTGTCCACATAACACCTGACCATAATGCTTGTGAGATTTTGTGCAGGATAGGTTTGGCATTTTTGTGAAGGAATACTAGACTTGTGGTGTCCATATGGATCCTTGGTTTTTCGGGTTTTTCCCCGCGTAGAACTAAAGGTGTGGGCGCAACGTTTCGACGGAGTCCCATCCGTCATCATCAGGCTTTAGCTTCCTTCTTCTGGGAGAAGCATGTGGCTGTTAGTTCCTCTTTTTTAAACTGCCAGAGGGGGTGTGTTTTGTGGAGGTGTGCTCTGATTGGGTAGGGGACCAAGTGTGTTCTGATTGGGTGGGAGTGTGTTTTGAATGGTGGGTGTGTTCTGATTGGGTGGGGGGGTGTTCTGAGTGGATGGGCTGGTCTCAGCTGCCAGCTCCAGAACTGAGCTGGTGAGTTGTGCTGCTTTTGTTCGGCTTCGTGTTTGTGGTGGTGCCATGTTTTTATAGTGGGTGTCAGTTTGCTTATTGTGTGGTTTGGAGGGGTTTAAAGTGGCTGATGTTGCAGCTGTGGTTAGGTTTCTGTTTTGTGGTTGTGTGTCTTTCTCGTTGTGGGTTCGGATTTGCTTTTTGAATGGTTGTGTGGTGGTGATGTCATGTGATGTTATCATGAGTTTGGGTCTGGTATCATTCTTGGTGGTTGGGCCTCGTCTGTCAATCAAGGCGGGTTTCCAAATGGCTGGTAGACGAGAGGTATCATCTCGTGTATTCATGCTGTGGGGGCGTTTTTCTATCTCAATGGCTTCTCTGATTATTCTGTTGTTAAAATGTTCAATTTTGGTGATAGTTTTGGTTTTTTTAAAATCAATTTCATGTCCCGTGGCTTCAAAGTGTTGGACCAGGGATGAAGTTTGTTCTCCCTTTCTAAGTGAGTTTTTGTGCTCTTCAATATATATAAGAGCCTTGGTGGAGCAGTGGGCTAATGCCTCCTTAAGTAACACCAGCTGCCTGCAATTAGTGCAGGTTCGCATCCCACCAGGCTCAAGGTTGACTCAGCCTTCCATCCTTCCGAGGTAGGTAAAATGAGGACCCAGATTGTTGGGGGCAATTAAGCTGACTTTGTAATAATGCCGCTTGGGGTGTGTGTGAAAGCCCTAATAAGCAGGCATATACATAGAATGAAGGCTACTGCTAAGCTTGTAAGCCGCCCTGAGTCTTCGGAGAAGGGCGGGATATAAATGGAATTAAAATAAATAAATAAATATATATATATATATAGATAGATAGATAGATAGATAGATAGATAGATAGATAGATAGATAGATAGATAGATAGATTAGATATAGATATAGATATAGATATATATATCCCTCACTTTTATTATTTATTCATGTGGGTGCATTAAAATTTGTTTTGACTGGTCAATCCTCTCAAGATTTTTATCATGCAGCTGCAATTTCCTTTGCCATCCTATAGTGGATGCTGTTTGAACGCTGATGGCACTAGCTGCGTTGGCGATGACTGCCGTTATTCTACAACCCATGGGCTGCTTATAATATTGTGTTCTTCATGGCTTCCCAAGTGCTGCCAGCCACACAAGCAGACCTAAACTGCTTGGTCTCTCACTATTACTCCCTTGCACGGCTAGTTAAGAGAAGAACTTGCTCTTTGTTGGCTGGTTGTTCCCAATGCACCCTGTGCCTTTTACCTGGTAAAACCTGTCTTTCTGAATGTGGATTTAGGCAGGGGCATCTGCAGGAGTGCCAAATGTCAAACTGACAGGTATAACTAGGCAACTGAAGCCTTTCCTCTTTTAATATATGTTGCATCCACCACATACATGCATAAACAGGTGGGGCTTTTATATCTCAGCCGTGACCATTGTTTTGATACTCCTGACCACTTTTCCTTTCCCTCTCCTCCCACTGCACATGTCCCTGGATTCAGTCCTCTTTCAGAAGATTGCAAAACCCATGTTTGAAAACAGCACAACTGACAGATTACAAGCACGGAGCAGGGGCTTCACCAAGCAGAACAATCAAGAGAACTCTCTCCTAATACCACACCTCTCTTCCTTGCCCCTTAAGTTCTCAGATGGCCTATTTTTGAACCCAGGCTTAAATGGAGGAGAGGTTGAAAGGAGCGGTAGGACAGCAACTTTACATTTCAACCCAAACATATTATCTTAGTGCCTGCTACCTGTTCACCAGAAACTTCTTAAGTTGCTAAACCAACGCAGCATTCTACCTTATCACACCCTGTTCCACCCCATATTAAGCAGCATCATTGGTGGCTGCAGAAAAGTAAAGTAAAATATTTATATAATAATACTATAGCCAGTCCTTTTTTTTGTAAAAGAAAAAGGTGCCAGAACTGACACGTCATACAACCCACCTTGCCTACCCTACAAGGTTCCATCCAAAAAAGGTGCTGGAACTCCGTTCTGAGCGTTCTATGACAAAAAAAGCCCTGACTATAGCAATACCCTGGGATCATCTCCCAAAGTTAAATTTAGGGATTTTCCATACAACTGAGTTAAAGTTTATACATTAGCCTTCCAACCTGCAGAAAAATCCTCATTGACGTGATAATGTTATTGTAACACAGGAAGTCCTCAACTTACAATCACAATTGAGCCCAAAATTTCTGTTGCTCAGTGAGATGTTTGTTAAGTGAGTTTTGTCCCATTTTACAACCTGTCTTGCCACAGTTGTTAAGTTAAACACTGCAGTAACACGGTTGCTTCCCTATTGATTTTGCCTGCAAACTGTGACTACGTGACCCCAAGACACTGCAACCTTCATAAATATGAGTCGGTTGCCAAATGTTTGAATTTTGATTACATGACCATGGGGATGCTGCAAGAATCATGTGAAAAACAGACATAAATCACTTTTTTCAATGCCACTGCAATTTCGAACTGTCACTAAACTGTTGTAAGTCGAGGACAAACAGTATTATGAATGGACAGTCACAGAATCCAATTCAGTGTCTATTTGTCTCCACCCTCTCCAGTTAAAGCAATTCAGTTAGACCTGCTAACTATTTTTTTCATTTTTTGTTTGTTCATTAACAATAATCATTCAGTTACAATTGTAAAATCTGTAGAATTACAACAATGATGATATATAGGAAAATAAAAAGGAGACTGCAGTAATCGAAAAAATACCAGGCTTGCTAAATAAAAGCAAACCAGTGAGTGATTCAGGTGGCCAATACAAAAAAACAAGGCGAAGACGGAAATACTAGGGATGGACTGACAGACGGATGGATAGGTGGATGGATGGACACACATTATTTCAGTAGTCCAACAATCCTGCCCCATAGATCAATATGTTATCATAATGAATTGTGGATATTAAAATTGGGAGATGTGGCTCAATTAAAACTGCCTCGTAGTTGACAAAAATGGACCAGTGATTTCTTAGTTATGTCACTACATTAGCTTAGAATGTGGCCATTCCTTTGCACTAAAGTCTGTAATGTAACCTAACTATGAAGAAAGAGTAGTATCACATTAGTAGTATCATTTAGTTAATAGTCATGCTACAATGTAGCAGCCCAGCAGTGATTTAGTTTATTTTTTATACTTAAGTTGCCATTGTTTTCCTCTACCTCAATTCAACAAAATATGCAAGATCCTATTTTTGATTTGTTTTCATACAGTCCCTTGGAGAAACTACTTGTAAGCTTCATTGCCTGATTTTATTTTTCTTCTGCTTCTCCAGCTTTTGCACCATGGCAACAAAAGTAAAATTAGCAATAGAAAGGAAGTTCTAGACAGCTTAAGCTAGAATAATTCACCTTTCAACCTACAGAAAAGGATATAATAATAAAGTTGGAAGGGACCTTGGAGGTCATCTAGTCCAAACCCCTGCTCAAGGCAGGAAATCCTATACCATTTCAGGCAAATGACTGTCTAGTGTCTTCTTAAAAACTTCTAGTGTTGGAGCATTCACAGCTTCTGGAGGCAGGTTGTTCCGCTGATTAATTGTTCTAACTGTCAGGAAGTTTCTCCTTAGTTCTAGGTTGCTTCTCTTTGGTTAGTTTCCATCCGTTACTTCTTGTTCTGCCTTCAGGTGTTTTGGGGAATAGCTCGACTCCCTCTTCTTTGTGGCAGCCCCTGAGATATTGGAACACTTCTCTTCATTAAATTACACATACCCAGTTCCAGCAACCGTTCCTTATATGTTTTAGCCTCCAGTCCCCTGATCATCTTTGTTGTTCTTGTCTGTACTCTTTCTAGAGTCTCAACATCTTTCTTACATTGTGGTGATCAAAACTGGATGTAGTATTCCAAGTGTGGCCTTACCAAGGCATTGTAAAGTGGTACTAACACTTCACGTGGTCTTGGTTCTATCCCTCTGTTAATGCAGCCTAGCACACTGTGTTGGCTTTTTTGGCAGCTGCAGCACACTGCTGGCTCATATTTAAGTGATTGTCCACTAGGGCTCCAAGATCCCTCTCACAGTTGCTACTATTGAGCAAGGTACCACCTATACTATACCTGTGCGTTTGGTTTTTCTTGTCTATTATTATTGTAGTATTAATATAGATCTCTGATCAAGCAAAATATCCACAGTATAAACTGTAAGAACTGTAAGTTTTCGTTGCTAGTGGAATTTATGAATGTGCCGATAAACAAAGGTTCAACAATTTGCTTCATGGTGTACACTAGCAAAGTTCACACAAATTTAAAGAATGGAGTTCAGACTAGCTGTTATTAAAAATGTTTTGCAATTATCACGGTTCCTGTATTCTAGAAAAATAGCTTTATTATTTCAGGCAAAACTTATTTACTTGTTTTTATTTATCCAAAATTTTTACCTTTGTACAAGAAGTCCATGACATAGGTTTCTGATTGGAAAAATCTTTACATACCTAAAAAGTATTTAATTAGCAAGTGCCATGTTATAGAATCAACCCTGTTCAAAGTTTAAACACTTATCCATTATCTCAACATTTACATCCTGGATAATTAGAAGTTGAGAGCAGGTTTATTCCTAATTAAATAAATTGTTCACCATTTCTTATATGTGAAGAAATAAAAGAATGTAGAAGTTTATTATCATTCAGTGAAAAGTTAAATTTCAATGTAGAATCATGAATCTTTCAGAGTTTGGCCTTCATGTAGCTACCTGTGAAAACAGAACCTGACATTTAATTATAGGATCTAAGTTTCATCTATTTCATGAATTTCCAAAGGATAAAAAAAACCCTATGTGCAGTTATTCACTCATTTCAGTTTCTATGTGTAATTTTCCTGTTTCATTCTCACTGATGCTTAAAAATGGCTTTTGAATAGGACCCTGAACATTCTTTTTGAAACCCATTAATGATATATTCCTAGGAGATAATTCACTTCAACTTTTTCACTCCTAATCTAGTTTACTTAGTAAAATTCATAGTACTGGGCAAGTTCTGATCACTTTAAAAAACATTACTTTCAAAATCAATTACTTAATGCTATTAATATGGAAATCAAATACATGTTGAACATATGTATGTTCAGAATGTGATTTTTTTCTACTCATATACTCTAAAAATCCACAATCCATCAACTTTGTATAATAAGATTTTGGGAATTTTATAAATATTATATAGTTGAAGTATTAATAGACAGACGTAAAGATTAAACTGTGGATCTATAAACTGATTAAGATTGGACTATATAAATCTTCATATCGTTACATTCAAATCTGTTTAGCAAGAAACTTAATTTCCCATTTAGAAAATTTAGTCCACAACTGTCCTACTCATACTCATAAGGTTTTTTTTTAATTTCAAAAAATAGTTGGTTCCAGAAACCTCCTTAAAACATTCCAATATTAACTTTTGAAAATATTATGCAGTTTAATAATCAGTGAACTGCCATATTAACAGAATGTTGTAAAGATTACTTCACATAGGTTGAAACAAAAGTTAACCCACTTACGGTAATTTTTATCATTACAGATTTCCTGATATAACAATTTGCACAGTTGACAGTATGGCAATTTTTTACATATAAATCAAGCAAGATAGCTTCATTTATATATGTTCTTCATTGTTGTCTTAATGAGAAAATAGATGAACTTAAGAATATGACCATAATTTATGGCATCTACTGAACCTTTTGATAGTCACTAAACATGGTTCACCAATAATAATCATATCTTTACTATGTGTATTAATTTCTGAAATTAACATATTTAACAACTAACAACCAACTACTGTAATTGTTCAGTACTAATGATTGGTTCTGTTTAGGGTTTTTTTCTCCTCAAACTCTAACTCCTCAGAAAATTTTCAGGGGTTATAACTAACTAACTAACTAATCCTCTCTCTTGGAACACAAAAGATCCCATCGGGAAAACCAAGGGCTCAGCTACACTCTATGACATACTGCAGATAAGACTATTATATCAGTTAAAATACAATCAGTTAAAATACAACCAAGTGTGCTTGGAATTGGTGAGAGTACTGATCTTCTTTCTTCTATCTACTATTAAATCCTTGAAAAGACACCCCCCCCAAAGCAAGAAAACCTCCAGAAGTTAAGGGAGGGGACTATTTCCCCATTCCCTTACATATGGAAGTGGCAAATTAATATAAAAGGTGGAAAGAGATATACTAAAATTTGATTTAAAATATTTCAGTCTGGGCAAATCTAGGAATTAAAAAAATGTCAAGATTATACCCTAAAAATTTCTGATGGAATTATAAAAATATATAACAGAAATAACTTTCTGATTGAAAGAAAAACTGAAAAAACTGAAATCTAGTGGAGAATCAGAGAATAGAACACTAACAATAAGTACTCAGAAATTGGCAGAATGCCCAGAAATAAAGAAAAAGTTGTTCCTTTGAATTGCAAATAACCTTGAAGACAACTGTGAATAAAGGTAGAGCCAGGTATAAGATTAAAAAATGTTTGAAAGAAAAAACAAAACAAAACGCCTGGACTGTTGCTTAAACCTAAGAACTGTTTATGGAAAAGAAAAACCTTGGCTTTTTGGCTAATCTTTTAGAGGAGAATCTGCAGGAAGGATTTAAAGTGGCTTAATATACTAAATCTGTAATTTTGACTGACTGACTTTTGAATTAAAACATTGATAAAAGATTATTTGAAGGGGGGAGACAACATGGATATCACATACGTATCAAAAAATGACAGGATGCCACATTCAATATTTTTACCTGAAGGACTTAATCCAGGGCCTCCAGAAGCAATACTTCAAGGCAAGATAAATACTTTCCCGGAGGAAATATATGTAATGTTAGGGCAAATACAAATGACAATAGACTCAAACCATGATGAAATTCGAAACAACTTTGAGGATTTAAATAAACATACAGTATTTCCAATCTAAATCAACAATTAAAAAATACCCAGGAAATAACAACAAAGGAACAAACAAATCAGACAGCAGATTACAAACTAGAAGAGTATGATCAAATTGATGAAATAACAAAGGAAAAGAATTATAATTTGCCACAAACAGGAAAAAATCTACAAGGTTCTGATATAACAAGAAAAATGAAATTATTAGAAGAACCATTAAAGTTTGGGGGACAGAAAGAATTTATCTTACTTCATCTTTTGTATTCTCAACAACATTTGTAAAAATGCAGGAACTGTTGGGTAAGCGCATTACATCAACTTGGAAAAGGACTTGGCAAAAGAAGAAGATCAGAGATACAAGAGATTTGACTCGCCCTACCGGATGGACTATTACATGAATAAACATTTTTTTTGAATATGGCTAAAAGAACAGAGAATTTTGAACATAAAGGGGCCTTATAACAAGAAAGATAATGAGATTTAAGTAATATAGTATGTTTTATAATATATTAAAGACAGATAAAAAGTATTGTATTTTTATAATGCACGATATAAAATATTGGGAGGTTGTACCTAAATGGGAAAATTTAGACAGTTAGATGACTAATATGAAGAAATTAAGACTGAGAAGAATTGGATTGAATATAAGGGAATTTAAGCGAACAAAAATTATAAAAATAGGATGTATGCTGAACTAATGAGATGATGGTTATGAGAATAATATAAACTGGAAAAAATGCTATATAGAGAGATGATTATTATTTGTATAAATATAAAAAATGCCTATACCTAATCATTTACATATTGAAAATATTAAGAATTATATTTTGGCTAAGGTTGAAGAAGGAAAATACAAATGGGAGAAGGGAAGATCAGAGAAATGTATCATTAATTAATATATTAATTAATGGAATTATCAAATTTAATCATTATTGACTGTTAATTATTATTGTCCTTTTTTTCCTTGCTAGACTTTGACACAATTTAATTCTTTTTTAATATTTGTATTTATTTGTATTTTATTGTTGTTAGCAGCCCTGAGTCCTTCGGGAGATAGGGCGGCATACAAGTCTCATTATAAATAAATAAATAAATAAAATATAAACCAGGACAACATGCTGTACACCAGGCACTGGAGATTGTTATAGTTAAAAACCAGTAAAATATCTATTAAAAAAAAGACAACTGTCAAGCAATTCTAGTTAATTAACAATATATTAGAAAACTATAACCTTTATGACATTTGTTTATCCCTTGTTTATTGATTTCCTTTTCCAGTAGAACATTAATTCATCAACACTTCCATGAAGTTTTCCTTGACAAATTATTTTTAAAACGCTATTTTTCTTTCTCCCACCAAAACCAAGAGTCTTTTTTCTTTCTTCAGACTGAGGTGTTGGTGGCACCTGAACTTGGCTTACCTAATCTCACATCTATCCCAGGCCTTCATTCACTTGCCAGCTCCAGCTCTCAAAGATGCCAAACTACTAGTACTGGAAGCAGGAAACAAATGTACTAATTGCAGAATAGGAGACTCAACTGCCTGTTTAAAATTAAAACAGATTTAAGTTACCAAGGGGCTGAGACTTAAAAAGGATTCAGAAAAAAGAGTCTCACTAACTTCAGTATATTTTATTATCAGATAAGATAGTTTAAGTTGTAGCTACCACCTTAAAGACAAGTATAGAATAAATCCAACAACAAATAGCAAGTCTCCCTCCCCCTCCACTACCTTTCCCCCCCCTCTCATTAATAGAAAGCCAAAAGCCATCCATAGAAGTGTTTTTTGCAGACTGTTTCGGTAAATTGCCATTTGCATAGTGCAATCCTATTAATGTGCTTATTCAGCTGTGAGTCCATTTGAGTTCAGTGAGGATTACTTGTTAAGAGGGTAGCAGCCTTCTTAAACAGAATGTAACAGTGCAAGCAGAATTTACTGCATTGATTTAACTGCATGTGCAACCTTGGAATGTAAACTTTGCCAAAGATAGCTAGGCTCAATCATTAATCTCTCTCTATTTTGCTAGTAACCATTCCTCAGAAAATAACAAATTTCTGACTTTCTGGACCATTAGCTCTAAACGGTAGATGGGAGGCATTTGGAGAAGTTTGTTAATTTTCCATTAACTGGTTGCATTTGGCCTTAATTGGCTGCAAAACCAACAGAAGGAAAATAAATCTTTGTATTGATTTAAAAAAAAAAGTCAAATGAGCAGAGATATACAAAGTGCCTTGAATGCAAAACAATTGTTGAGAGTTCAAAACAGACTATTTCAGCCTCAGAAGAAGAGATCAGAACAGTTTGTTTTGAGTTGGAAATAATAGCTATTTGTCTGTAACTGTAGTTGTTCAAGTAGTTGTCTATCACTAACACAAATTATGCACCTCTGCAGACCCTTGTGCTGAACGCTCCAAAACTTACAGAAGTATTGACAGGAGCTCTCGTTCTCCATGCATACCACAGAAATAGGTGCACCAAATTCCTTCATTTATAATGTCTGACACAGTCTAAGACAGGGGTGTCAAACTCAATTTCATTGAGGGCCGCATCAGCATTGTGTTTGCCCTCAGGGGGCCGGGTGGGTATGGCCTGGGTGGGTGTGGCCTACTGGGTGGGCATGGCTAGAGTGCGTATGGCCTACTGGGTGGGCATGGCCAGCTCTACATCATTGGCATCAAGGGTGCCTATGGGGGCCTGGGCAGGAGTGGGACAGATCTGAGGGTCTCTGGTGGAAGGAGGGTCTCTGGGCCAGGGCCAAGGCAGTGGGGGCCGTTCCCTCACTGTTTCCAGGATGGCTTCGCGGGCCACATGAAACCACTTCGCGGGCCGTATCTGGCCCCCGGGCCTTGTGTTTGACATGTCTGGTCTAAGATTATAGTGAAATAGTACTCTGTCACAGAAGTAAAAAGCAGGGACATGAACGGTATTCAAAGTTATAGTTCCAACAATGTTGATGAAAAAGGGTAGATAAAACTATTTCTTGGTACAATTAGAAGTCTATTAAAAAGAGCTCATCATAAAATACATCAGTCTCCGGTTTGACCACTCAGTGTCACAGCCCCCAAAACACCTGCATTCTCTTAATTTAAAAGGCCTTCAACCTCTCATTTTTTGACAAAATAATTTAAATAAGGAGGAGTGTGATTAATAAGAATTGTTCTCAATTAGGAAGAATTGTTCCCAAAAAAAAGAACACCAAAAATAACTCATGCCAATGGAAAATGTATTTTCATTTACAGTTCTTCACTGTAGCTTTGTTATTACAGCTAACAAATGCAGATTAATTAAGGAAGGATTTTCCAGATTTTTCAACATTTGATGGCTAAAGGCTCTTTTGGAAACTGGCCTATTTTAAGTCAGTGATCTTCAGCATGCTTTATTCATTCTGTTCTGTTCAAAGTATTGAGCTCCATGGGTTTTAGAATCCTAAATAATTGATGATCTTCTAACCAAAAGGGATAAGCATCAAAGCAAGAAGTTGTAGTTTCTCTTCATCTGAAGGAGTCAAACAGGCAGGCAAAGTACCAAATAATAATAAAAATAAACAGATATGGTTGTTTATTATATCCATTATGCCAAGTTTCTACTGGCCACTAATCTATAAAATACAAATCACCAATCACATTTATATAAGATTTATAATGATTTTCCTAATCGATATTTTCCAAATGTCAATCTCAATTAATGCCCAGTTACTGTTTAATTCCCAATCTTTCTTACTATACTTTAATATTTAAAGTATCAAACAAAGGAACTCTCAAGAAACTATCGTGTCAATATATATTCTAGTATTTATAATATCCTTTAAAACACTGTTAAGAAAATTAGCCTATGTTATGTAATAAATAAACACATCTATATTCAAATATATTTGAAATAAGTACCTCTAATGCTCTAGTAGCTATATTAGTTCTGTGCTTGTAAATATATAGTAAGTTACATACTATAAGATGACATAGGAGCGAAGTCAAAACTATTATCTGCTTTTCTAATCAATTAAATAGTGACAAAAAGTCTTATTTGGGTGATTTCTTGGCACTTGTAACAATTTTCACCTGAATATTTTCATTGCCTACTTATGTTCTCACTCTTAATTACCTTTATTAACTGTCAGCAATATCACCCTCTTGTCAACTCAGAGGATCTTATATAGCACTTTGATAACAACCTTTCCAGTTCAATCTTTCACTAGCTGAAATTTTCTCATGATTTAATTCTGAAAGGAAAAAGAAGCAGAACACAGTCCTAGGCTGCATTAACAGAGGGATAAAATCAAGATCACATGACGTATTAGTACTGCTTTATAATGCTTTGGGGTAAGACCATGCTTAGAATACTGCATCCAGTATTGGTCATCATAATATAAAAAAGGTTTTTAAACTTTCTAGAGCGGGGATCCCCACCCCACCCCGGTCCATGGACTAGTACCAGGCCGCGGCATGCAAACAACCGGTCCGTACAAACAAGAAAAGCCCCATCTGTAGGATGCAGGCAGCACACAAAACCATGCCCCGTCTGGTCCACGGAAAAACCTCTCTCCATGTAAATGGTCCCTGGTACCCAAAAGGTTGGGGACCTCTGTGCTAGAGTGCAGGGTGCACAGAAGAGCAACAAAGATGATTAGGGGACTGGAGGCTAAAACATACAAAAAACAATTGCAGGAATTAAGTATATTTAGCGTAATGAAAAGGACTAGGAGTGACATGACAGCAGTGTTACAATATCTAAGGGGCTGTCACAAAGAAGAGGACATCAACCTATTCTCTAAAGCACCTGAAGGCAGGACAAGAAGCAATTTCTTCTAGAAAGGAGAAATTTCCTGGCAGTTAGAACAATTAATCACAGGAACGACTTGCCTTCAGAAGCTGTGGGTGCTTTATCACTGGAAGTTTTTAAGATGATATTGAACACCTATTTGTTTGAAATGGTATAGGGCAGTGACGGCGAACCTTTTAGAGACTGAGTGCCCAAACTGCAACCCAAAACCCACTCATGCATCGCCGGGTGCTGGGTGGGTGTGGGCCACTGAGTGGGCGTGGTGACTGAGTGGGCGTGGCTATGGTAGTCATGGCAGACTGGGTGGGTGTGGCCAGGGTGGGCATGGCCACCTCGATGCTGTTCCTGGGGAGGGATGCCTGTGGGGGCTGGGCAGGGTTGGGGGAGATCCAGGGGGTCTCTGGCGGGTGGGACAATGGGCAGGAGGCTCGTCTTGCAGAGTGAGGCAAGACGAAGGAGGGGGCAGGGCAGGGGTGCCATTGACGTGGGGCAAGGCAAGGAGAAGCAACAACCGGGGCAGAGGCTGGTTGCAGACAAAGGGGGGCTCCAGTGAGGAGGAGGTGGAAGAGGGTTTAAGCAAGCTTAGCAAAGGGAGTAGGGATCCCCCCCAAAACAAATGTGCTTCGTGGGTAACCTCAAAGCATGACAGAACAGACCAAAACCTGCAGCAACCATCCAGCAGATGGGAGGGGAATAAAAACCAAACAGCCCCCCCCCAGCCAATCCTCAATAGAAATGCTCTTGACAACCAAAGCCTCAGACAGGGGGAAGAGCACAGGCAGGCAGGCGTCTTGCTCAGCTGATGGCTATACCCCCTCCCAAATGCTGCTCTCTCTCATGAAAGCAGGATGAAAACTCCCAAAAGCGACAAGGAAAAAAAGTTAAAACAGAAGTGTGTGTCGCAATGTTTTTCTTCCTTACTTCCTTCTAGCTGCAGTTTAAATATGTAAAGACCACAAAAGAAAAAAATTGGCTTTCTCTCGTTTTAATTCAGAAGGCAGGAACTGGAGGATTGGGGTGTTTGTTTCAAAAGAAGGGAGGAATGCTGGCTGAGGAATTCTGGGAGTTGAAGTCCACAAGTCATAAAAGGGCCAAGTTTGAAGATCCCTGTTGTAAGCCAATGTTTGGAAACACCTCCATGAGAGCCAGGTTTTGCATACACATGTATGTTTGGGACTACATCACCCTGTTCCAGTCTGATCCATCCTGAACATTTATTTATTTATTTATTTTAATTCCATTTATATCCCGCCCTTCTCCGAAGACTCAGGGCGGCTTACAAGTTTAGCAGTAGCCTTCATTCTATGTATATGCCTGCTTATTAGGGCTTTCACACACACACCCCAAGCGGCATTATTACAAAGTCAGCTTAATTGCCCCCAACAATCTGGGTCCTCATTTTACCTACCTCGGAAGGATGGAAGGCTGAGTCAACCTTGAGCCTGGTGGGATGCGAACCTGCACTAATTGTAGGCAGCTGGTGTTACTTAAGGAGGCATTAGCCCACTGTTCCACCAAGGCTGCAACATGGGTGTCCACTTAAAATTAGGGAGCTCCTAATTTTTCAGCACCTGCGAGACGGCATCCCAGATGCAGGCGAGGAAGCACTCGTCCCTGCCCAGCCCTACCTGGCTTAATCAGAGCCTGCCCGGGCCACCGTCGTTGCTGCGCACGAGGCTGAGCAGGCAACTTGTCCCTGGCCCCTGGATGAGGTAAAAGGGGCCAGATCCAGATCCCCCCACCGAACCCTGCCTGGCTTACCAGAGCCTGCCCAGGCTGCCACTGCCTCTGCCGCCATTGCTGCTACCATCGCCCCACAAGGCTGAGGCAAGGCAGCTTAAGCAGGTAGGCCACCCTCCCTCTGCACCTTTTGCCGCTGCCATTGCTGCTCTCGCCCCATGAGGCCGAGGCCAGGCAGCTTAAGTAGGTAGGCCACCCCCCACTCCTTTCACTTCCGCTGGCATTGCTGCCCTTGCTGCCCCTCCTCCTTCTCCTCCCCTGTGTGGCTGGCCACTGAAACTTACCACTGTCAGCTCGTGCTCGCTCGCTTGCTGTCTACTCCAGCTTGTGCTCGCTCGCTCACTCGCTGTCTGCAGTAAATGCTGCTCCCGCAGAAAGTTGCTCCTTTTATAGTCTCTTGCCTATTCCTAGACTGTGCATGTACGGAGAGCTGCGCATGCGCGGAGAGGAGGAGGCAGTAGCTCAGCCCAGCAATGGTGCGCATGCCAACAGAGACGGCTCTGCGTGCCGCTTGTGGCATGCGTGCCATAGGTTCGCCACCACAGGCATAGAGTCTCCTGCTTGAGCAGGGAGTTGGACTAAAAGACCTCCAAGGTCCCTTCCAATTCAGTTATTCCATTCTATTCTATTCCATAGAATGTGGCCTAAAGTAATACCAGCTGGAAGAAACAAAGGCACAGAATAAAAAAAGCTGAACACTTGCCCCTTTGGCAGGTGAGAACAGTAAGATTTGTACTTCGATGCACAGCTTTTTTTTAACACAGATGCTGTTAAAATAGAATAGAAAGCATAGCTTTCTGACAACTTCATTTTCCTCTTTAAAAATAAGAAATCTGTTCTCATGCCTCTAAAAACAGTTTTACTCATTGTGCTGCCACCACGTGGCTGTTTTGGGGAAATTACTATGTGGGCAGCCAGACCCCCTCCTACCCTATGATGTATTTCCTCTTCCCTCCCCTTTTCTGGGATGGACTTCCTCCTTCTTGCTCCCTGGAGGCTCTCTTCCTCCATAACTGGGAGACACACATGTGCTCCTTCATAACTGGCAGACACACGTGCAGACGCTGTGAGTAATTACTGCCTTCTGACATTGGGAATACCGTCCAAATATCATCTTAACGCACCTCATCTGCTGTAATCTACTCTGCATGCAAATAAAGGTATTTCTAGATGATAAAAGGTGTTTCCATGAGTTCTGCTATCTGGAAAAGGGCTGTTAATAGTGATGCCATCTGTTTATACAGACCAAGCGCAGAGGTCTTAACAAGGGGATTAATCACAATACAGCAGCTTGATCCAGAATAGTCAGAAGACGGTAATTACTCACAGCGTCTGCACGTGTGTCTGCCAGTTATGAAGGAGCACATGTGTGTCTCCCAGTTATGGAGGAAGAGAGCCTCCAGGGAGCAAGAAGGAGGAAGTCCATCCCAGAAAAGAGGAGGGAAGAGGAAATACATCATAGGGTAGGGGGGGGTCTGGCTGCCCACATAGTAATTTCCGCAAAACAGCCACGTGGTGGCAGCACACTCATGATAATTTTAATGTAAATAATGCACAAGCAGGCTCAGTAGAGCACTAAACATCTATGCTTAAATATAGATAATTCTATACTAATTTGAACTGCTGATTCCCAATGTTTTCTCTGTGAAGAATTTTAGTTATTCCTAGATTTTAAAAAATCAGCATTTTGGATATGGAAAAAATGTCAAGGAAGAACACACATGATCTAATTAAAAGCATATTAAATCTCACTGACTAAGTCAAGGTCTGTCATTTCTCTTATTTAAATCAAGATCTACTGGTGTTTAACACTGAATGGATGAATGGCTATATTAAGCAGGCACTAAAATTTATGTAAACAGTTTTCAAACTATAGTGAAACATTTCAAATCTAATGACAGAATTGTGACATCATTGGTTCACTAAATTAGCTTCAAAACATTTATTTTTAAGAGCTCTCTGTTTGGAAAGGTTTCTGACCTTAAAGAAATGCCAGTGCATGTTAACATGTCATTCAGAGACTTGTCTCATCATTCTAATTCAGTTGCTAACAAACCTCATACACTACGATAAAATTATACATTCCTGCTTATGCCTCATAATCATGTCACTCATATTCATGACATAATCTGATAACAAAAGGTATTTGTCCTCAGTCCTATACATAGCTGTGCTATACTTTGAAAAAATAGCATCAGAAATATGTTTTCTTACAGATTTTCCCACTAATTTTGTGCAGCCAATCATAATATTAAAGGGTCTGGAAAGATATTCTGGTCAATGTTATTAAACTCATTGAACCATCCAGGAAAATCTACAAGATTCAACACCTGGCATAGGTCAAGTGGATGATCAATGCAGTTTCAGTGCTAAAACTTGGCCTAAGCCAGTTGAAATGGATTTGGAAAATTTGTTTCTCCCAAGAGTGATTGGATCTGATAATCTAATGCCACTTACTCAGAAAGATGATATTGGTTATCAGACTAAAACTATTTAGACTTTCTTGTTCCAATCACTTCCCCCCCACCCCAAATATAACTTCAATATTACTTTCTGTAATTATGCTGGGACCATTCCTTGAAACGAGGGATTTATTATAACCTTCTGGATCCAGTTGAACACTGTGATGTTCTCAAATCTTACACATGTTCTACCCAGTTACATTCCTTAAAGACTTGGAGAAATTCTAAAGCAGAACAGACCACCAGAACAAAGCACCAGAAAAAATAGACAATAAAGAAAAAGACCCTGATAACAAGGAGTTTATATAACAAACCTTTCTTACTAGGCAGAATAAACTACAAGAGATCAGGGGCAACCACAGATATGTTTGCTAAAATTCGCCTGTATCATAAAACTTTTTTTAAAAAAATGAAATGCCCCCTCCCCACCTCTGACAGGTCCTGAACATTTTGACAGATTGGTCTTCCAAAATGGCAAAATATAAACTGTGACAGGTTTGATTTATTTTACTTTCAAAGTGTCTGGCCAATATATGACAATGAGCTACTAAGTCACAATGAGATTTATGATGTCCAACTTGGCCAAATCCTCAAAGGCTCCTAAACACTTGGGAAAGCACTATTGGGCAGTATTGAGAGGATGCACTGGTTCAGAGAAAAGAGGGTCTTCACGTGGCAGGGGAATGGCAGACAGTCAGACGTGTTAGATTACCGCTGAATGACATTGGACTGAGGTAGTTCACTTAAAATGCTCTGGGACAAAGTCAGTGGGGCTCCGATTTCATTTCTGAATTTTTATAGTTGCATAAAAATGAGTCAAGTAGAACTTATGCAGCAAAATCAAAATCAGATTTCTAATGATAGCTTCAATACTGCACATACAATTACCAGTATGTCTGGTAATAGGCTTCTGAAAGGTGGACATGGATGGCAGCAACAAAACAAATTCCCCTGGTTGCTCTGGTAGGACTCAATTTTTAGTGAGAAACATTTGTGTGTCTCAAGGAGCTCCATGCATTGAGCTTCCTGGGAGGTGACTCGAAGCAAAATTATTACCTACTTCGGAAAATGATGTAATTTGTATTGAACTAATTTAGAAGGTCTTGGGAACAAATTCTTAAGCTGATTTCTACTTGGTTTGGAGCAGTTTACATAAAGCATCCAAACACACACCATTTCTTCCAAACAAACAGTTGGTAGAAAATCTGTCCTTTCTCCCACGTTACTTTTAAGGGGAAGCAAACCCTAACCTCTGAATTTAAACTGTTTGGTAACATGAAAAATATCAACCAAATTCAGGTCTTTGGCAATGATGCAGTTGGTGGGCAGACGATAACGTAGGGGCTTTGAAGATACTTGAATGTACTAAACCCAAGTTTGTGCCATTTAACCAAGACAAAAGGAAGGAAGGCTAGAACAGCCCTTTCTGCTCAAAATGTTAAGGGGAATATTTTTCTAACAGAGCAAGAGACCTATCTTATAAAACCTGAGTAGGTGCGTAGGTAAAGTACACAATTTTAACAGCTACATTAATTGGTCTTTCAAAGTAATAATGTGTACTATTAATGTACTTTTTTGTCTAGGAAGTACAGCGTCAAATTTCTCATATTTTGAAGCATATGCAAACATTTCAGATTTTAAACTTAGTTTAAAGAACTACGATGAGTAGAGGAACAAACCTGGTGGCTTGTAGAGTCCTAAAACCAAAACATAAAGCTCAGTTTTCTAAAATAAAAATAATAAAACAAGCATCCATCACAGTATGTATTTATTGCCGGGTAAAAAAAATATTCTTAAAATATGTTAAGCAAGTAGCAACAACAGTGGATACCTTCTATATATCCTTTGTTGCTTCTTTCTGAATGGTATCTTCAGGGCCCCAGACTTTTACATTTTCAAGTCCAGCCTAACCTGCATTTTTGAACAGAGAAATAAATGTCTTGTTTTCAAGCAACCAATAAGGTAAGATAACCTAATTGGCAATTACTGCCCAGTTCTACTATATTTTATTGCAATGGTCTCATATTACACTAAAATGGATAGCCAAGAACATGTCAATGTTAGATTTAGACAAAGATTTACTTTTTTACATGCAGAGATTAAAAATATTTCAATTGTAATGAAATTTTGCAGATAAGTATTTAAAACATTAAGCTTTATGTATTAATGGTGCATTATAGCCTGATTAAGTAACAAGTTTATTAAAAGCAGAAAAACTGTGCTGTTAAGCAAATAAATGCTGCTATAAAAAAAGAATTTATTTTAGATGAACCATGTGTAAATGATTCCTCCTCAAAATGATTTTATATGCAAAGGCAGAATTCAGAACATTTATCTCTATGTCTCTTTCTACCACTTTTTGTTTTCAGTCAGCTAAAAATCAGCCACCTGCTCTTTCATTTCTTCAAAGTAGGTCAGCAGTGAGCCAATCGATCTTTCATCTTTATTACTACGAAATCTAAAAGCCCACAGCAAATGAACCATGTGAAGACAGATGCAGTGATAGCTGTGGTATTTCTCCTTCCTACGTGTTAGTCTTTTACATCTGGATGCACAGACCCAGAAGTTAATGTTCAGTTTTCAGTGGGAAATAGTGACAGGCATCCTGTTAATTAGTTTCTAGTTACATACTGGGCAACCCATAAAACTTCATTTATGAACAATTTATGTATATAAGTTGCCCCTATTAAAGCTTTCATTACCTATAAATTTTCCTTAACAGGGCAGCTGTCCCAAGTGGGTGGGAAGGGATAAAGCTTTCCTCAGTAGTTTCAATCCATATTATTTCCCTGCAGTATTATTTCATGTAAAATTATTCTTCTACATTGTGCACAACATTCCTAAGTAGTGCAAGGATAATGTTGTTTTCTTTCCCTTCAAATTCTCTTCACCATTTTCATCCACTAAAGGTCTTGTTGGTACTTTTAGTGACAATTATGGGGTATCATGAGAATACAATCACTCCTGCTCTTGTTTCTCTGATTCTCCCATCTTTGAAAAAGTGCATTGTCTGGTTAACACATCTTAGACACCTTTGGAATGAGTAGCAAACAGCAAAAAGCTAGGGTATCTACGCAGAATAAAATGATGCTGTCAAGTCAAGCTGAGCTGTTGCCACTTTGATGCTGCTAGCAAGGGTTCAAAGATTCTTTATTTTTATGCCACATTTTCTATTGGGAATGGAAAGCAGATCATGGGGAAAAGCTTGGTCTATTCAAAAGGAAATCTTGAATGATGTTTTTCAAGCAAAGATGACACACATGAATGATTTAAATCCTCTTTGAGGCTGAGCAGTAGGAAGCCTCCATTTGCTTATGTGTATGTGTGCATACTGTATATATACGCATGCATGCACCCCTTACCCAAACAAAATCTGTACTAAATTATTCTCTAAACGTAAGATTTCTCTTTTTAGGAATCTGCAAAAACATAGAAAAGCTGTGAATTGGTAGATCCCTTGAAGAAGTTGTGAATTAGTTAAATTCACTAAGCTACTGCTATTTATAAAATATAAAAAACAGTAATTTACCTTCTGCAACTGATATAAAGTTGCTTTAGAGAATGTTTGATTTGTATTGTTGTTAATTTGGAGTAATTACAACACATTAGAATATAAGAAATTAGGCCTTGTTGAAGGATAATTTCTCTCAAATAATTTTGAAGGTGAGTACTACTGTACCTACAAAGAGGTTGTCTACAATACAGAGGAGAGTTGTCTGAATTCCAACTCTTAATAAATTTCTCATCTGTGGTCTAGCACGAAACCACACACAAGTCCTGTACTTAAATATCAGAAATTTAAAATATTCAATTTCTAATACTGAAATCATATCAATTGAGTGGATACTGTTTTTTATTATTTTAATTCAGGATTGACTTACACCTCTTTACAATAACATATGAAAGATGTATTTGGGGATAGAACCATGTCAGGCTACAGATGAAGTGCTACAAACCTGTGGTGTTTTTTTTTCTGGAGGACTAGCTGAGTTAATATTTTGTGGCAAAAATTAAGATTCCTGTGAATCTTTCAAGACTGAACATCAAAGTGTGTTTAATGAAGGTAGAGGCAGCTCTGTTAATTGTGTTTTGTTCCCATCTTCTTCTGTAGTATAAGACTAAGAACAATGCACTACAGTTCCTTGATAGCCCCCTGATTGAAATGAAAACAATCCTTATTTTATTTCAGTAGACTTTTATACTGTCAAGTTTTATTCTGTAATAGGACAAAAAAAATCGGTCTCTCCAGCATCCTTTCCAGCCATCTTATCTCTTACCTAGCTCATTGAGCCAGGGTGGGAAACGTAGTTTAGGAACAGGACAGCACCAACAGTATGCTCAGAGTACATTGGCAGGTGTGATACCCATCTACAAAGAGCAAAGCAAAACAGATACATTCAGGATCATCTTCTGGACAACCGGAGGACCTTTTCCCAGTCTCCTGGTTTATGGACCTATGACGCCCCATGACATGGTCCTGATGGGGGGGGGGTAGCACTGAGTAATCTCTGTGCTGGTCTTCCTCTTCTCTCCATGAGGAAAATCAGAGACAATATGTGGGTTACTATAAACCCGATTCTATGACCAGCACATAGAAGCTAAATTTTAGAGAGTAACGCTTATGAAGCATTCAGAACTTATAGAAATTTTTATGGAGTCAAAGAAGATACTAAAGTATGTGGAATAGATAATACTTTGCTGCTACAACTGATAATATAAGCCTTCCCAGGGAATAAAACTTTTAAATCAAAACCTGGCTTTTTTGGTTTGGAAATGCGTTATTTTCTTGCTAGGATGTCTTCACATATCTTGTTCTATGTGGTTAATTTTTTACAGAGCACATCAGTTCAGCTTTCTTTTCTGCTCTCTCTGTCATACATGCGTACACATTCCAACATGAAAGGTGAGGATATATATTCATTTATTGACTTGGTTCATATTTTATCTTTTCTCCAGAAGCTCAAAATGGCTTACAAAAATCACACCTTTGATTTTAATTCTAAAACAATCACTTTGAGATATCCTGGGGTCAAGGGAGATTGACTAGCTCAAAGTCATCTGGTGAATTTCTATAGGTGAGTGGACCTGAACCTAGATTGCTCCAGTCCTAATCCAACACCCATCTCTACACCAGTTTGATTTCCATGGTTCTTTTCTGCATCATGTCATGAAATTCTCTTTCTAAAAATTAAACTCTGTCCTAATTCCCTTGCAAATTTACCATAGATTGAAGAAATATTTCTCACTAGCAACCAATAAGCAAACAAAGCACTAAAAACTCCCTCAAGTATTCAGTGTTTTTCTTCTTACCTTCCACCTCTGCATAAAATACAAAACAATTCCCAAGGTCTCTTTCCCTTTCTCTACACCGCTGAACTCAAGAGTAAAATAAAAGACATATTATTTCTCTCTCCTCATCAGAATGTAGCAGCACAGAGCATAGAGGTTTTCCAAGCATAACAAAGCTGCTTTTCCTACAGGAATTAAAAGTAAAAGCAGCAACCCAGCACTCAGTCTAGCTAAGCCACCCCATGTACTCAGAAGAAGTGCCTAAGGTAGAGAATTTTGTTGCCCTTGAGTTCCTGTATTAGTATGCATTTTCCATAAGAGCCAAGGGCCAGGCTGGCCAGTTTTTCACTCCCTCCTCTGTTGTTCCTCTTCTCTTATTTCTTTAGGGAGTAGAGATTAGTTCTGACACGCTTCCTATCAGGACTATACTCCATGGATTATATTTCACGCACCATATGATAGATGGTAACAAGTATGGCCAATATTTTAAATATAGTATCATACTGAAGGCAGTGTCATGGTCCAGAATTCAGAATCAGACCTTGAAGAAGCTGTTGCAATGAGTCTGTGGAATGTCAGCCTCAGGAAGGACAAAGCTAGGAATCACATGAAAAAGATCAAACACATGCACAACCTGAGCAGCTAGAAAAATCAGATGGGGATGACTTTAGGCAGGTGTGTCAAACTGGGGGCCCGCAGGCTGGATGCGTCATGTGCCGGCCATGCCCATCCCTGCTCCGCAAAGGCAAAAACCCATCACAATATGTCGCGAAACGTCACGTGACGCGATCAAGTTTGACACCCGTGACTTAAGGCCTCCCAGACCCCACACCAGATGAATAGAGAACAGAACAATGAAGATTTTTATTAGGCTACTTGCAAAAAAAACACCTGATTACAGCCTTAATTAAGAAACAGACCTGAGTCAGGCTCTTATTGCTAGAAACAAAATCTGACCTTTGATTTTTGTGTAATGCTTCTGTTTGTGAAAGAAACCTTGAACCTCTGACCAATGGACTGCAGACAATCCTGACCTGGCTCTTAGAACTTGGTTTACATTCCTTTGCTTAACTGCAGGCTAGCCTTGGTTTATATTCCTTTGCTTAATTGTTAACTCTTCAGTTCTTGAAGTAAAACTGAGAAACTGTGTGGGGCTGAAATCTGAAGCAGGATAGGTAATACCTATCCAAGCCACTTGCAACTATGAGAATAGGTAGTTAGCATACTTGCAAAATAGCTATTGCATTCATAAAATGGCTGATATTTACCAGAAGCAGAATTGTCCCAATCTGCTTCTCTTACAGACAGAATCACTCAATAGCGACCTGGGCAGATCTTTAAGCACTTCTCTAATAAAGTATAATAGAGGGTATGTGTTGTGTTGTTAGCTGCGAAGTCGCGTCCGACCCATCGCGACCCTATGGACAACATTCCTCCAGGCCTTCCTGTCCTCTACCATCTTCTGGAGTCCATTTAAGCTCACGCCTACTGCTTCAGTGACTCCATCCAGCCACCTCATTCTCTGTCGTCCCCTTCTTCTATTGCCCTCGATCTTTCCCAGCATTAGGCTCTTCTCCAGTGAGTCCTTCCTTCTCATTAGGTGGCCAAGGTATTTGAGTTTTAGCTTCAGGATCTGGCCTTCTAAAGAGCAGTCAGGATTGATCTCCTCTAGGACTGACCGGTTTGATCGCCTTGCAGTCCAAGGGACTCGCAGGAGTCTTCTCCAGCACCAGAGTTCAAAGGCCTCAATTCTTTGGCGCTCAGCCTTTCTTATGGTCCAACTTTCACTGCCATACATTGCTACTGGGAAGACCATAGCCTTGACTATACGTACTTTTGTTGACAGGGTGATGTCTCTGTTTTTTAGTGTGCTGTCTAGATTTGCCATGGCTTTCCTCCCCAGGAGCAAGCGTCTTTTGATTTCTTGGCTACAGTCCCCATCTGCAGTGATCTTGGAACCCAGGAAAATAAAATCTGTCACTACCTCCATTTCTTCCCCATCTATTTGCCAGGAATTGAGAGGGCCAGATGCCATGATCTTGGTTTTCTTAATGTTAAGTTTCAACCCAACTTTTGCACTCTCCTTCTTCACCCGCAACAAGAGGCTCTTTAGTTCTTCTTCACTTTCTGCCATTAGAGTGGTATCATCTGCGTATCTTAGGTTGTTGATATTTCTTCCGGCAATCTTAATTCCAACTTTTGATTCATCTAGCCCTGCCTTTCTCATGATGTGCTCTGCATATAAGTTAAATAGGCAGGGCGACAGTATACAGCCTTGCCGGACTCCTTTCCCAATTTTGAACCAATCAGTGGTTCCATGTCCAGTTCTCACTGTTGCTTCTTGACCCGCATATAGGTTTCTCAAGAGACAAATAAGATGGTCTGGTACTCCCATCTCTTTAAGAATTTGCCACAGTTTGTTATGATCCACACAATCAAAGGCTTTAGCATAGTCAATGAAGCAGAAGTAGACGTTTTTCTGGAACTCCCTAGCTTTCTCCATGATCCAGCGTATGTTGGCAATTTGATCTCTAGTTCCTCTGCCTCTTCGAAATCCTGCCTGTACTTCTGGTAGTTCTCGATCCACATACTGCTGAAGTCTAGCTTGTAGGATTTTAAGCATGACTTTACTAGCATGAGAAATGAGTGCAATGGTGCGATAGTTTGAACATTCTTTGGCACTGCCTTTCTTTGGAATTGGAATGTAAACTGATCTTTTCCAATCCTGTGGCCACTGTTGAGTTTTCCAAATTTGCTGGCAAATTGAGTGTAGCACTTTTACTGCACTGTCTTTTAAGATTTTGAATAGCTCAGCTGGAATACTGTCACCTCCACTAGCTTTGTTGTTGCTCAGCTTTTCTAAGGCCCACTTCACTTCACATTCTATGATATCTGGCTCGAGGTCAGTGACCACCTCATTGTGATTATCAGGGACATTAAGCTCATTCTTGTATAGTTCTTCTGTGTAATTTTGCCACCTCTTCTTAATCTCTTCTGCCTCTGTTAGGTCCCTGCCATTTTGGTCCTTTATCATGCCCATTTTTGCATTAAACGTTCCCTTCATCTCTCCAATTTTCTTGAAAAGATCTCTGGTCCTCCCTATTCTATTGTTTTCTTCTATTTCTTTGCACTGTTCATTTAAGAAGGCATTCTTATCTCTTCTAGCTATTCTCTGGAATTCTGCATTCAATTGGGCATATCTATGTTTTTCTCCCTTGCCTTTCGCTTCCCTCCTTTCCTTAGCTATTTGCAAAGCTTCCTCAGACAGCCATTTTGCTTTCTTGCATTTCTTTTTCTTTGGGATGGTTTTGGTTGCTACCTGTTGTACAATGTCGCGAACCTCTGTCCATAGTTCTTCAGGCACTCTGTCTATCAGATCTAATCCCTTAAATCTATTTGTCACCTCTACTGTATATTCAACAGGGATATGATTTAATTCATACCTGAGTGGCCTAGTGCTTTTCCCTACTTTCTTCAGTTTAAGCTTAAACTTTGCAAGGAGAAGCTCATGGTCTGAGCCACAGTCAGCTCCTGGTCTTGTTTTTACTGACTGTATAGAGCTTCTCCATCTTTGGCTGCAGAGCATATAGTCAATCTGATTTCTGTGTTGACCGTCTGGTGATGTCCATGTGTAGAGCCGTCTCTTGGGTTGTTGGAAAAGAGTGTTTGCTATGACCATTGTATTCTCTTGACAAAATTCTATCAGCCTGTGCCCTGCTTCATTTTGTACTCCAAGGCCAAACTTGCCTGTTACTCCAGTTATCTTTTGGCTTCCTACTTTAGCATTCCAATCCCCCATGATGATAAGGACATCATTTTTTGGTGTTAGTTCTATAAGGTGCTGTAGGGCTTCATAGAACCGGTCAATTTCATCCTCTTCAGCACTGGTGGTTGGGGCATAGACTTGGACTACTGTGATATTGAATTGTTTGCCTTGGATTCGAACTGAGATCATTCTGTCATTTTGAGGATTGTATCCCAGTATTGCTTTTCCTACTCTTTTATTGACTATGAAGGCTACTCCATTTCTTCTGAGGGATTCTTGCCCGCAGTAGTATACCTGATGGTCATCTGAATTAAATTCACCCATTCCTGTCCATTTTAGTTCGCTGATACCTAAGATGTCGATGTTCAGTCTTGTCATCTCTTGTTTGACCACGTCCAGCTTTCCTTGATTCATGGATCTTACATTCCAGGTTCCTATGGAGAAAAAATCTTTACAGCATCGGACTTTCCTTTCACCACCAGACACATCCACAGCTGAGCGTCCTTTCGGCTTTGGCCCAGTCGCTTCATTCTTTCTGGCGCTACTAGTACTAGCCCTCTGCTCTTCCCCAGTAGCATATTGGACGCCTTCCGACCTGAGGGGCTCATCTTCCAGCATCATATCGTTTTGCCTTTTGGTACTGTCCATAGGGTTTTCATGGCAAAGATACTGGAGTGGGTTGCCATTTCCTTCTCCAGTGGATCACGTTTTGTCAGAACTCTCGGCTATGTACTATGTCTATTTTATTAAGAATCTTTTTTAAGTCAGATGTCAAGCACAAGCAACCAGAACCATTTGGTCTCAAGCAGAAGCTTTAGTGTTAAGTCACCTGTTACCAGAATCCCACCTGACTAATTGCATTCCCTTGGGAATGGTAAGGAATTATGGGGGAGATCAGGTCTGTGCTACTTTCTGCAATGCAAGTTCTCTAAGCTTGATGCCCTCTTAACACCTCCTTTCAGTCTAGTTGGAAATTCCACTGCATCTGGGAGAAGGATTGTAATAGCACTCAGACATATACAGCTTCATAGTGCTTTACAGCACTCTCTGAGCAGTTTACAGCATATTGACCCCAACTATCTGGGTCCTCATTTTAGCAACCTTGGAAGGACAAACAGCTGAGTCAACCTTGAGTTGGTCAAGATCAAACTCCTGGCAGTGGGCACAGTTAGCCTTCAATACTGCATTCAAACCACTGTGCCACCAGACCTCCTGATGATGAACATCAAGGCATACTAGGAAGCTGTGGGTCACGAGACTGAGAAAGCACTTTGAGTGCAGAACTACTTTGATGAAAAATTTGATTACAATAAGGTAGCTTTTCTCACAAGCCAAGAGAGAGATGTTTTTCAGAGGACATATTAACTTAAACAGGATACCCAGAAATACAAGCCTTTTGATGATTAAGTAAATTAATAAATTTCTAGTGATGAAGTAGGATTCAAACTAGGACTTTTACACATACTGTATCTTTAAAAGGTGGTTTCTACTAGAAAGACTGTGATCTACCCTGCTCAAATCCCAAGATAAATAGTCCTACAATTTAATAAATATTAAAAAATACTTGTTCTGAAAAAGGTAATAGAAAAATGAAACTAAATCCTGATAGTTAATCAAAAGATATTTCTTATTTTTGCAGATTAATATTTCCCCATATCTATACTAAGTCTTACTTGGAATGTGATGTTTCATTAAGGAGATAGGAGAAATGTTTTCAACACTTATGGGGATGAATCCTGTACCATGATACAGTATATCTGGAGAGATTCCCCCTTTGGCCTCTAATTAATTAATGAAAATCTGGGAAAGCAATAGGGATTAGGGTGGTCTAAAATGGTGGCTATGCTACTCACATAGAATTACAGGGCTAAAATAGACCCAGAGGACTTCTAGTATACTCCCCTGCCCAAGATAGGGGACATCATATCATTCTGGACAAATGGTTATCCAATCTTTTCTTGAAAACATACACAGCAGCATACCTACATATTTTAGAGATTAGGGTATAGTAAAAGAAAATACAGTAGTTGAAGTGCAATATTATTAATTAAATCTATATGAGACACCTAAAGTGAAATTTGATAGACTAATCAAGAGTCTGTCAAAAAAGAGGCAAAAAGTATTCTATAGGGGAGAGTAAGGTTAGAACAGACAGAAGTAAAACAGAGCTAGAAGTTGGGTTATGTTATCTGGTAAAAATATACATCTGTATTATGCTACTTTATTGATTTTAAGTAGGCATTTGAGCATGTTTCAAAGATAAAATTATAAGACAGATTCAACGCTATATCTATTAACTCTCATTTATAAAATGCATGAAAATGTTACTTTTAAAATCTTCGTCAACTTTCTAAGTTTATACCCACCCAAAGAGGGGAAAATAAATAATTGATCTTATTACTAGGTATAAGCAAATTTAACCAATTTAACCAATAAAATGTTCATTAGTCAAAGAACAGCATATATTTAACCAAAGCAGAATTCTGTCTCCTAAAATAGCAAAAATATATTACAGTGCTCCAATATTCAGATGATATAATTTTATTTCAAATGACCCATTTGGGCCGAAGACAGCTCTTTATGTTTTATATCTTTATGTAACATGAGTTATAGAATTTTAAAAAAAGACCCAGAATTTGGATTTGCACCATTATTGGGTATTATTTGGCAAGTAGAAAAGCTTCAATTACCTAGGAATGATTTTTCATTTCTCTACAAATTGTGAAGTCCACTTTCTATGTACTGCCCACAGAGGAGCACTGAAGCAAATGCAAGCATCTTGTTCAATATTTATATAAGAGAGGCTTTATATATCTCAACTGTATTTAAATCACTCACAGCTGCACCTTTGGCACAATTCCTTATGGCATAAAATTAGGCTTGGAGAACAAAGCAGACCATAACAAGAAGCAAAGAGCAGACCAAATGTAGCACATCAATTAGAAGTAAAGCAGGGCTGAAAACTATGGAGTACAGAATCTACTTACGAATAATTCATTATTAGCTTAATTTGAGCTTCTCCTGACCTGGTCTAGCCCTGTTAATTTGAGAATAAAATATAATGAAATCAAAATACTAAACGAAAGAATAACTGATATTTGACAAACAGATCATATAATAATTAACTGCAGTAACTGGAAATAAGGTAATTGGAAGAAAACCCCAGGCAGCAAGATATTTGGAAGATCTTTAGCACATTTACCTGGCAAGATTTAATAGCCTTCCCTCTGCAGTTCAAGAAAGCAGGTACAATATTAAAAAATACCTTACAATATTTTGAACTATTTTGCCCTTGTGGAGAGAGCATAATCAACATGTAGCTCATGACTGTATCTTGCTGTTTTATAAGGATTTTTGCCTACAATTTGCAAAATCTTTGGTTCCTCAGATTATTTTTATTTTAGCAATTTTACTTGGGGTCCAGGATTGCAAAATTAAGTGCCAAGCTGTCTGGCTGGTTGGTGGCATTGTGTCCTTCTTTAGGAAAGAATATGGTGTAGTTAAATGGAATTATTATTTATGTAATTTCTAAGGGATTTTATTAGAATTTTACATACTTAGTGTTGATGATGAAATACATGAACTTGAGACTTGGTTAGTGATCTTAATAAAATAGAAGATTATTAAATGCCAGTCTGCAAGGCAATCTTTACTGACCCAGGTAAATGACTGAGGAAATGTATTTGTCCAACCTTCTTCAAACCGCCTGTGTTTTGTAAGATTATTTATGCCTATTTCAAATCTGTTTCCATGGAAACAGAAACAAAACTGGCCACCAGCTGAGTCAGCTTCTATTGCTGGTTTCCAGTTATCACAATGTTGTTTGTTTCCCTAGAAACTGATTCAAAAGTGATAAAAAATAAGTGGCAGTGGTTATTTTTATAGGAATGCAAAAAATGTCTCCTAACTAAATTCAAACCAGCTGTATTTAAGCAAAAGCAGGTTTCGCATGGGCCTTTAACGGAAACAAGGCCAGGCTTCCATTTTCATTTCGTGTGAAACAGTTACCAGAAGCTGGCCAACGGGAGCAGTGGAAATGAGCAATTCTCATTTCATGCTTCTGTTTAGAGTAGTTAATTTGCAAAAAAGATGTGTTATATAAACATATTTATTTTTTCTCTAAAAATTAAGTGTACTGTTTTAATAACTAGTGCAGGGGTCGGCAACCTCGGCTCTTTTATGACTCGTGGACTTCAACTCCCAGAATTCCTGAGCCAGCATAGCTGGCTCAGGAATTCTGGGAGTTGAAGTCCACGAGTCATAAAAGAGCCGAGGTTGCCGACCCCTGAACTAGTGGATGGAGGAATGTAATATTTTTTTTAAAAAAATTCAGCTCTGACCAGTATATTAAATACTTCAAAACTATCTCAATCAATCTGATTCTACATTTTATAATGCACTTTGCTACAAAATTCTTTTTAATGTAAAACGGATTGAATTGCCTGGCAGATAGAATTTAAATCACATATATGTTTGAAATATATACAAATGGTCATTTAAATTTCAATAGTTACTGAAATGCATACACACCTAAATAAATAAATATTTATTTTGTGTGATATAATTCTCAATGTTTGGAGGAACTTTATGGGGTGGGCAATTGAGGAAATTGAGGGAAAGGCCTAGCCATCGTACACAGACTATATTCTACGGTTTCAAAACCTGCCCAACCAAGGTTCCATATCATGACAGCTGCTTTTTTGGCAGCTGCAGCACACTGCTGGCTCATATTTAAGTGATTGTCCACTAGGACCAAGATCCCTCTCACAGTTACTACTATTGAGCAAGGTACCCCCTATACTATACCTGCACATTTGGTTTTCCTTGCCTATATGTAGAACCTTACTTTTTTCACCACTAAATTTCATTTTGTTAGATAGCACCCAGTGTTCGAGTCTGTCCAGATCCTCCTGTATTTTAAGCCTATCTTCTGGAGTATTGGCTATTCCTGCCAGCTTGTTGTCATCTGCAAATTTGATGAATTCCCCATCTATCCCCTCATCCAAATCGTTGATGAAGATGTTGAAGAGCACTGGGCCCAGAACAGAGCCCTGGGGCACCCCAATACACACTTCCTTCCATGAGGACCACACGCTGAGTACGGCCTGTCAGCCACCTACGAATCCATCTGGTGGTGATGCTATCTAACCCACATTTTTCTATCTTATCAAGTAGTAGGTTGTGATCTACTTTATCAAATGCCTTACTGAAGTCCAAGTAAATTATATCTACAGCATTCCTCTGGTCCACTAGTTTTGTCACTTGGTCAAAGAATGCAATAAGGTTTGTCTGGCAGGATCTGTTTTTGACAAACCCATGTTGGCTTTAAGTAATGACTTTGTTTGCCTCTGGGTCAGACATGTCCAGTGGCGTAGCGTGGGGGGTGCAGGGGGGGCCGGCCGCACCGGGCGCAACATCTGGGGGGGGCGCGCTCGCACTGAGCTGCTCAGGGAGCCCCAAGGGCTGCACAGAGTTGGCTTGGCTCCGCTCTCGAGCTTCTCTTTCTTGCAAAGCGAAATGAGTCTGGCAGGTGAGATGGGCGGCCACATAAACTGAATAAAATAAATAGAAGTGGCCAACTCTCCGCCCAGGCTCAGGCCAACCGCAAGCGCCCCGCAGGCGCCCTGGCAGGTTTGGCCGAGCGAAGACGGACCCGCTGGCCAGCCGGCCTAGCTTCGTGCGCATGCGTGGCTTTATTTAGCGGGGCTCACGTGCGAGCTTGAATGCAGCGGCTCTTGCAGGTTGGAGCCCCGCCCAGCCGCCCTCGAGAGGGACCCGGAAGCATCCCGCATGCGCGTGACTCTTCTTGGAAAGTCTACGCCGCTGCGGGGCGCGTCTTTTCAGCAGTGCCGTGACGTCACCGCCCGCCCCTATATTTCCGCTTCCGGTTGCCTTGCCCCGGGTGCTGACAACCCACGCTACGCCACTGGACATGTCAAACACAAGGCCCGGGGGCTGGATCCGGCCTGCGAAGTGGTTTCATGTGGCCCACGAAGCCATCCTGGAAACAGTGAGGGAACGGCCCCCACTGCCTTGGCCCTAGCCCAGAGACCCTCAGATCTGTCCCACTCCTGCCCAGGCCCCCATAGGCCCCCTTGATGCAAACAATGTAGAGCTGGCCACGCCCACCCAGTAGGCCATACGCACTCTAGCCACGCCCACCCTGGCCATACCCACCCGGCCCCCTGACGGTAACAGCAATGCTGATGCGGCCCTCAAGGAAATTGAGTTTGACACCCCTGCTCTAGGTACTCGCTGATTCGTTATTTGATTATCTTTTCCAGGTATTGAGGTCAGGCTGATAGGTCTATAATTTTCTGGATCCATTTTTTCCCTTTTTTTGAAGATGGGAACTACATCAGCTCTTTTCCAGTCCTCTGGTAGTTCCCCAGTGCTCCAAAATCTTTGAAAAATATAGTTCAATGATTCTGAGATCACATCTGCCAGTTCCTTGAGAACCTTGTGGTGTAATCCATCTGGGCCTGGTGATTTGAACTTGTCTAGGCTGGACAGGTGCTCACTTACCATTTTCTTCTTGCCTATCTTAACTTGTGTTTCTATTTTGTTGTTTTATGGCACTATTTTTGATAGGTTGGTCTGTTTTTTCCCTTTGTGTAAAGCCAGATGCAAAAAATGAGTTAAATAGTTCTGCTTTCTCCTGTTGCTTGTCACCTTCTTGCCACTTTCACCCACTAATGGACCAATCTTTTCCTTTACTTTTTTCTTGTTTTTTACATGTTGAAAGAAGTGTTCGTTATTTTTGACTTTGGCCGCAAGCCTTAGTTCATTTTGAGCCTTAGCCTTCCTTACTTCGTCTTTGCAGGCTCTGGCTATTTGCTGATATTCTGACTTAGTTATGTGCCTCTCTTTCCATTTTCTATACTTGTCATTTTTATCTTTCAATTTATCCGAGAGTTTTTTATGCAGCCATGCTGGTTTCTTTTGAGAGCTGTTATTTTTCCTCTTTGTTGGTATTGTGCTAGACTGGGCTTTTATTATCTCACTTTTCAAAATTTCCCAAGCTTCTTGAGTTGTTTTCTCCTTGAGGATTCTCATCCATGGAATCTTTCCCAAGCCCTCTCTAAGTTTATTGAAATTAGCTCTCTTAAAGTCCAAGACTCTAGTTTGACTGTGTTCTATTGCTTGTGCTTCCATAATGCTGAATTCCACTATTGGAATTAAGTTCATTAAGAAGAAAATGAATTTCAGTGCAGCAGGAAAAATGTGATTTTAACATTTTTATTTAAACATTTAAATTACTAATTTACTTAAATGTATCAAGCCTTAAAAGTATAAGCTTTAATTTAATTAATTTTGAATATTTGGGGGTTGGAATCAGATTGTCTGAATTAAACAACTGAAATGTCTTTTTGAATGTACAGTATCTCCAAAATGTTCAAGCTCATTTTTAATTAATACAGATACTACTTTCTTCTATATGTGATATTGGCCCTTACCAGTATATACATAGCAATTATTTATTTATGCAATTATGTCTTGAGCTTTGTGTAACTCAAACTATTGTAGAATAAAAATACAGATAACATTTATATGAAATGAAATCAAAAGCAGCATAGCAAAATGATTACTCAGAATCACCAACTAAAAGCAACAGATGTTTAAATACACATCACAGAAAACATTAAAAATATTACATAGATGCAATTCTTGAAAACATTTTAGCAAATTATGAAGTTTAAGATGAGTTGTGTCAATAATATATTTGTGTTTTAACTATTTCTCTGAATAGTTTAAATTAGAAGAATTTAAAAACTGAGATTTTTTTCAGCCTTTTGGTTCCACAATACAGCCCTGGCTAAAGATTAATCAAGCAACATTAAATCTATCTTATTAAAACAACAACCAAAAGGAGGATACAGTGGCAATTAATAAATATAATACCTGAATAGATATTAAATTGTATTTAATGTTACTGAAAAGCATATAACAACAGAAGAGGGAGCTAGCTCAATTTATTAGGAAAAGATGTTCTACAATCAAAGTATTACTGAATGAAAAAGATGTGCTAAATGAAACTAATGAAAACTAATGAAAATGCAGGACACATAGTATTGTATGAATGGAGTCATTTGGTGTTCCCACATCAACCATGAGCAAGATGCTTAATATGGAGGAGACTACTTCTCAGTAGACCATGTGCTTTCCATTCAGAAAAACTCAGGTTCTAACTCAAGTGCATCTTGTTTGAAAGGTATTTCACAAGATTGAAAAAACATATCTTCCTAGAATCTTGGTGAAATTGTACAAGTCTGAGTAAATTATACTAGCATAATAATAATAATAATAATAATAATAATAATAATAATAATAATAATAATAATAATAATAATAATAATAATAATAATGTTGGAAGGGACCTTGGCGGTCATCTAGTCCAACCCCCTGCTCAGGCAGGAAACCCTATACCATTTCAGGCAAATGGCTGTCTCCTCTTAAAAACTTCCAGTGTTGGAGCATTCACCACTTCTGGAGGCAGGTTGTTCCACTGGTTAATTGTTCTAACTGTCAGGAAGTTTCTCCTTAGTTCTAGGTTGCTTCTCTCCTTGACTAGTTTCCATCCATTACTTCTTGTCCTGCTTTCAGGTGCTTTGGAGAATAGCTTGACTCCCTCTTCTTTGTGGCAGCCCCTGAGATATTGGAACACTGCTATCATGTCACCCCTCACCCTTCTCTTCGTTAAACTACACATACCCAATTCCAGCAACTGTTCCCTATATGTTCCCTATATGTCCAGTCCCCTGATCATCTTTGTTGCCCTTCTCTGTACCCTTTCTAGAGTTTCAACATCTTTTTTACATCGTGGTGACCAAAACTGGATGCAGTATTCCACGTGTGGCCTTACCAAGGCATTGTAAAATGGTATTAGTACTTCACGTGATCTTGATTCTATCCCTCTGTTAATGCAGCCTAGCACTGTGTTGGCTTTTTTGGCAGCTGCAACACACTGTTGGCTCATATTGAAGTGATTGTCTACTAGGACTCCGAGATCCCTTTCACAGTTACTACTATTGAGCAAGGTACCACCTATGCTATACCTGTGCATTTGATTTTTCCTGCCTAAATGTAGAACCTTACTTTTTTCACCATTGAATTTCATTTTGTTAGATAGCGCCCAGTGTTGAAGTCTGTCCAGATCCTCCTGTATTTTAAGCCTATCTTCTGGAGTATTGGCTATTCGTGCCAGCTTGGTGTCGTCTGGAAATTTGATGAACTCCCCATCTATCCCCTCATCCAAATCGTTGATGAAGATGTTGAAGAGCACTGGGCCCAGAACAGAGCCCTGGGGCACTCCACTACACACTTCCTTCCATGTAGATGCAGTTCCATTGAGGACCATACGCTGAGTATGGCCTGTCAGCCAGCTACAAATCCATCTGGTGGTGATGCTATCTAACCCACATTTTTCTATCTTATCAAATAATAATAATAATAATAATAATAATAATAATAATAATAATAATAATTTAATTTCTATACCGCCCTTCTCCCGAAGGACTCAGGGCGGTGTACAGGGCAATAAATACAATAAAAATACAATGTACAAAAGTTAAAAAAGAATTAAACATTGTAGCCCAATTACAGTAAAAATAATAAAATTAATATTAAAATACCCCAAACCCATCAGACCAGGCCAGCTTGTTCAAATAAGTAAGTTTTTAGGTCACGGCAGAAGGAGCGAAGGTCAGGAGCCATCCGGAGCTCAACCAGTTGTGATCTACTTTATCAAATGCCTTACTGAGGTCCAAGTAAGTTATATCTACAGCATTCCTCTGGTCCACTAATTTTGTCACTTGGTCAAAGAATGTAATAAGATTTGTCTGGCATGATCTGTTTTTGACAAACCCATGTTGACTTTTAGTGATGACTTTGTTTGCATCAAGGTGTTCACTGATTTGTTAGAATACTTGCATTCAGTGATATATTTATTAACTTGCTATAAAAAGATAAAAATAACAACTTCTGATATAGTAGTTAAGACACCAGGAGATTGTGAGTTCTAGTCCCCACCTTAGGCACAAAGCTAGCTGGGTGATCTTGGGCCAGTCATTCACTCTCAGCCCGAGGAAGGAAGCAATGACAAATCATTTCTCAAAACCTTTTCACAAAAACTGCAGAAACTATTCCAGGCAGTTGCCAGGAGTCAATATTGACTCAAAACCACAAAATCAATCAATCAACCAGAGTGGAGCAAAACAATTGAGGGCTAGAGTAAATGATGACTGTTTGTTCCACATGAAGCAGCAAATTTGGACTCTGGTTGGAATAAGCAATACAAATGGAAAAAAATAGGGGTATTCCTAAAACAATAATCTGTAATTCATAATGAGATTTCATATGTAGATTAATAGATATATCCTGGGAATATCAAGTTAAAAGGTACCATCTTCTGAGGGGTCCTTGATGCTCTCTGAGGTTGGTTGTTTTCCTGGAGATATTTCATTTCATTACTACATAACAACATCAGTGCTAATTTGGCACTAATGATGTTACCTAGTTTGGGTAATGAAACATCTGCAAGAAAACAACCAAGCTCAGAGAGCACCAAGGACACCTCATTTCAACCCTGTGCTACAAATATTCTCCTTTATTGGTACTATCTTCTAAAACAGGTCTTCTATATTTGGTAAATGTTTTGTGTTTTACTTAGAATCTACACATGCATCAATTACAAGTAAAACCTGCCCACACAGTCATATTAATTAACTGGCTGATGCTTCAAAAGAGTATGTTGTAACACTGGAAGGATGTGAAAAGATACAATAAGAAATGAAATTTGTGAAAGTTACGCAACCTATCAGAAGTAATTATTTCAGTGATTCTTCCCGACCTGAAAATCTGTGTGGCTAAAACAAAAGAACAGAGAAGTAAGATAAATTGGAACACCAACCTTTCAACATTAATCACAACAACTGACTCTCCAATGTTTTCAGTCAGTTCCCTTCTACAACTTAAATTAAAACACAAGTTATATAAAAAGTTTTAAATGCTGATATACAGTATTGTAGTGCAATTGGCTATTCTATATATAAATATTAAATAAAACATAATAACATATAATGTAATGTAATATAATAGTTTGGTGGCTTAGACATTAAAAAGAAGGAAACAGGTAATAAATAGTACCGGTATATCAAAAGGAAAAAAATATCTCAAGCAAAAAGGGGGATTACAACCACCCTAATAAAATAATAATAATAATAATAATAATAATAATAATAATAAGAATAAGAATAAGAATAAGAAGAAGAAGAAGAAGAAGAAGAGGTTCGAAGGGACCTTGGAGGTTATCTAGTCCAACCCCCTGCTCGGGCAGGAAACCCTATACCATTTCAGACAAATGGCTGGCCAGTCTCAGTCAAATTTTCAAGAACTTTTGGAACTTCAGGTATAGCTGAAGTTGGAACTTTTGGAGTTCAGGTATACCTAAAAATATAATTTCGTATGTTTGGAAAAAATTCACCATTCTGGATATAAAATCCTGGTATGTATTTCCTCTCAGCATTTCAATCAGCTCTTTTCTGCTAAAATAGAAAGATTGCTCAAAATGATGATTTCCGGTTGGAATGATTTTTTAAAAGTAATTTTTATATCTTTATTGTAATGCAATTTTCTTACTTTATATTGTTCTTTTAGTAACAGTTCAAAATTAATGATGTTTTTTCTGGCAAAGTCAACTGAAGGATGGCTAGTTTGGCAGTGGTACTTTTTTCAGGCAAATAAAAAAATATCTTTATTTAATTTGGGGGCTCTGCTGCAATTTAAGGTTGCTGCAGGTGCTATTTATTTTCCCCACCATAACTCTTCTGAGTATACTAAATATGCACTGCATATTTTTATACAAAAGCTGCATTAAAGACTAACAGACAAGTATTTACATAAGCAATCTTCATATTCCAAAGGAAATTTTAGCACTTGAATCAGAAATGCTGCACAGCCCAGATGTTCTTCCGTGTAGGCACTGACAAAATCTAGAACTGTTTAATTTTAAAAAGTTGTTGAATTTTCATATAATGCTCTTAGGTTTAGTTTGCTAACACATCAAGGTATTTCTAGTATCAAGAAAGGATTAAAGGAAACCAAGGTATGATAACAGCATATGCTCTAATTTGCCAAAAAAGACATCTTGTGTGTGCAGAAGATACTTGTAGGAACACAAACAGATATACAAATATGCATATTGTCAAAGCAAAGCAAAGTGAAGAGAGAAACACTGGAAACAGGAGGATAAAACAGCAGCTGTGAAGTAGGTAATAAGTGCAGAAAAAATGAAAGAGAGTTATTCTGATACTTTAAGTACTCTTTGAATTGGCAGATATGAATAGCACCATGAATGGGTCTAAAAGCCGTATTGTTTTATACTCTCAACAACAGGAATCAGATATTTTCTGTTCCTGTATTTGATAAAGCAATCTTACCTCATTTGATATATTCCAGATATGTTAGATTACAACACCAATCACTTCAGTGAACATAGACAATGGCTTTCTTGGTTCAGTATGAGGAAAATCAGAATTCAAAATATAAGGAGGGCATTAGGTTGTGAAGGCTGCAATTGAACCTAGCTTGCCTGCCTACTGCCATTCCCAAATTTAATTGTAAAATAGCAATAGCACTTAGACTTCTATACCGCTTCACAGTAGAGGTGACAAATAGGTTTAAGGAATTAGATCTGATAGACAGAGTGCCTGAAGAACTATGGACATGTTGTGATTCAGGGTCAGCCTGTGGGTTCGGCAGTTGGGTCGGACGACTCAGAGGAGGAGGGGGGTGTTGAAGACCTTGCTGAGGGGGTTGAAGATCTTGCTGATGAGAGCCCTCAGCCAGGCCCCTCCCACTTGGTCACCACGGAGACCCAGCTGTGTGAGCTTGACAATGTGGATGAAGATGACCCACAGCTGGCCCTGTTCAAGGACGCCCGACGCAGGAGGCAGTCAATTAGGAGTAAACAGAGGAAGGCAATGGGGCTCCTCGGAAGGAGGCAGAGAGAAGCCACACCCTGAACTGTATATAAGGGGAATGTGTCGGAGGGCTGGTTTCCTGAAGGCAACCGCTTGGATAGTTCCTGTTTCTTAAAGCTGTTTCTTGGTTCGTGTCTTGTCTTGCTCTGTTTTATGTGAATAAATTTGGCAGGCTTTATTCCAGCCTCTTGCCGTTTGTAAAGGGGTTGTCCCTGCTTTTGTTGCAGGGCCGGTAGCAGGCTGGTACAGAACAGTACAGAGGCTCGCAACATTGTAAAACAGGTAGCAACCAAAACCATCCCAAAGAAAAAGAAATGCAAGAAAGCAAAATGGCTGTCTGAAGAAGCTTTGCAAATAGCTGAGGAAAGGAGGGAAGCGAAAGGCAAGGGAGAAAAAGAAAGATATGCCCAATTGAATGCAGAATTCCAGAGAATAGCTAGAAGAGATAAGAATGCCTTCTTAAATGAACAGTGCAAAGAAATAGAAGAAAACAATAGAATAGGGAGGACCAGAGATCTTTTCAAGAAAATTGGAGAGATGAAGGGAACATTTCATGCAAAAATAGGCATGATAAAGGACCAAAATGGCAGGGACCTAACAGAGGCAGAAGAGATTAAGAAGAGGTGGCAAAATTACACAGAAGAACTATACAAGAATGAGCTTAACGTCCCTGATAATCACAATGAGGTGGTCACTGACCTCGAGCCAGACATCCTAGAATGTGAAGTGAAGTGGGCCTTAGAAAATCTGAGCAACAACAAAGCTAGTGGAGGTGACAGTATTCCAGCTGAGCTATTCAAAATCTTAAAAGACGATGCAGTAAAAGTGCTACACTCAATTTGCCAGCAAATTTGGAAAACTCAACAGTGGCCACAGGATTGGAAAAGATCAGTTTACATTCCAATTCCAAAGAAAGGCAGTGCCAAAGAATGTTCAAACTATCGCACTATTGCACTCATTTTGCATGCTAGTAAAGTTATGCTTAAAATCCTACAAGCTAGATTCCAGCAGTATGTGGATCGAGAACTACCAGAAGTACAGGCAGGATTTCGAAGAGGCAGAGGAACTAGAGATCAAATTGCCAACATACGCTGGATCATGGAGAAAGCTAGAGAGTTCCAGAAAAACATCTACTTCTGCTTCATTGACTATGCTAAACCCTTTGATTGTGTGGATCATAACAAACTGTGGCAAGTCCTTAAAGAGATGGGTATACCAGACCATCTTATTTGTCTCTTGAGAAACCTATATGCGGGCCAAGAAGCAACAGTGAGAACTGGACACGGAACCACTGATTGGTTCAAAATTGGGAAAGGAGTCCGGCAAGGCTGTATACTGTCGCCTTGCCTATTTAACTTATATGCAGAGCACATCATGAGAAAGGCAGGGCTAGATGAATCAAAAGTTGGAATTAAGATTGCTGGAAGAAATATCAACAACCTAAGATATGCAGATGATACCACTCTAATGGCAGAAAGTGAAGAGGAACTAAAGAGCCTCTTGTTGCGAGTGAAGAAGGAGAGTGCAAAACTTGGGTTGAAACTAAACATTAAGAAAACCAAGATCATGGCATCCAGCCCTCTCAATTCCTGGCAAATAGATGGGGAAGAAATGGAGGTAGTGACAGATTTTATTTTCCTGGGCTCCAAGATCACTGCAGATGGGGACTGTAGCCAAGAAATTAAAAGATGCTTGCTCCTCAGGAGGAAAGCTATGGCAAATCTAGACAGCATACTAAAAAGCAGAGACATCACCCTGTCAACAAAAGTGCATGTAGTCAAGGCTATGGTCTTCCCAGTTGCAATGTATGATTGTGAAAGTTGGACCATAAAAAAGGCTGAGTGCCAAAGAATTGAGGCCTTTGAACTCTGGTGCTGGAAAAGACTCCTGTGAGTCCCTTGGACTGCAAGGCGATCAAACTGGTCAGTCCTAGAGGAGATCAACCCTGACTGCTCTTTATAAGGCCAGATCCTGAAGCTAAAACTCAAATACTTTGGCCACCTAATGAGAAGGAAGGACTCACTGGAGAAGAGCCTAATGCTGGGAAAGATTGAGGGCAATAGAAGAAGGGGACGACAGAGAATGAGGTGGCTGGATGGAGTCACTGAAGCAGTAGGCGTGAGCTTAAATGGACTCCAGAAGATGGTAGAGGACAGGAAGGCCTGGAGGAACGTTGTCCATAGGGTCGCGATGGGTCGGACACGACTTCGCAACTAACAACAACAACTGCTTCATAGTGCTTTACAGCCTTCTCTAAGAGGTTTACAGAGTCAGCATATTGCCCGCAACAATCTGGATCCTCATTTTACCAACCTAAGTAGGATGGAAGTCCGAGTCAACCTTGAGCTGGTGAGAATTGAACTGCAGGCAGCTGACAATCAGCAGAATTAGAATTAGCAGTTTGGCGGGTCGAATCCCAAGTGCCGTGTAACAGAGTGAGCACCTGTTACTCGTCCCAGCTTCTGCCAACCTAGCAGTTCGAAAACACGTAAAAATGCAAGTAGAAAAATAGGGACCACTACGGTGAGAAGGTAACAGCGTTCCATGCGCCTTTGGCGTCTAGTCATGCCGGCCACATGACCATGAAGACGTCCTCGGACAAGCACTGGCTCTTTGGCTTTGAAACGGAGATGAGCACCGGCCCCTAGAGTCGGAAACGATTAGCACGCATGTGCAGGGGAACCTTTACCTTTACTGCATTCTAACCAATGTGCCATCACACAGAACCATGCATGGGTTCTATGATTTGAAATCCATTACTCGCTTTCTTCCTTTCCTTTTTACTTTACTATCTTGTCTCATTTTAAAAAAAGTTTTGGAGAACTTGAAAGCTTACTACTACTAATGTTTTCCATAATATAGTTTGAGGATATTTTTTATGGCCAATAAAGCTACTCTTTCATTAAATATAGAATTAATGTAAATATAAAATATTCATTTAATAATAAATGTAAATCCCCAATGATTTAATGTTATATATGGTCATTCAAGACTAAATTGTTCACATGAACAGTCAGTAATTTCAAAAAGCCTTTCTTTGGATTATTTTTATTCATCCTCCCTTTTTTTACTTATGCCAACTTTTGGCTGCATCCTTCAATAATCACTTTCAATTTGATTTATATATGCTACATCTGGGGAAGACAAGTGGGAAATGCAATGGGAAAAGATATTAACTGCACCATGGGACTGGTCACACCTCCTCACATCTAGTTCTGTCACAAATAAAAGTTTCCCAATATAGTCTGGACAGACACAAATGCCAAATCTTCTTGCATAGCAGATTACTAGTTTCGTATTTAATGTTAAGCTACTTACATACTGTCTTTCTGACATAAATTCTTTAAAGGTCCATTAACAAGTCAAGAAAAATGTTTAGAAACAATATGATGTGAAACATAACATTATTTTCAAACCTGCAATAAGTACTAAAATACTAATGTACCAAATGAGTCCAGATATCATGCTAAATTCACTCTGGAGAACACATTCCAGAAATGTAGTCTTTATATACAGATGGCCTTATCTTATCCCTCATACCCATAACATTCTTGGAACAAGATTCATGAAATTACCTTTAAGAACTATGATATTAATATGAAAGAAGACAGTCCTTCAGTTAATTGGTCTTAAGCGCTCTCTCTCTCTCTCTTTCTTTCTTTCCTTTCTTTCCCTCCCTCCCTCCCTCCCACAATTCCCTTTTCCATCAGTTTTGGAAGGTGAGATTGATATAAATATTAAACTTTTAAAAAGTCAATATCTTATTTAATAAAGACAATAGCAATGATACTTTTTTCCTCATTGCAGCCATTGTCCCTCTTCTCCCTCTTCCCAAATCTACCAGGTATATAGAAAACCTTGGTAGGTAAATATTATACAAAATATTTTATCAGGTTCATGATATGCAGCATTATAGGTTTTTAATGGGAGTACTGATCCTGTCTCTAATATTTTATTTGTGCACCAATTCATCTCATAGTTGTACAGTGAAAGAGATTAAATCAGAGAGAGACTAATTGCTTTTGGACATTAAAAAGAAGACTCATCTCCCTTTAGTGAATGGAAGAGATTAGTGAATCACAACCCAGTTAAATCAGTATCAGTATAAGCATCTGGTGACCACTGAACATCAACTGGAGTGACAGAAGAGAGTATAGCTTTGATTTTCATGCACACATAATTGCATTTCCCTATCTCGTGAGCAAACAGAGGTACAGTATATTTCAATGTTAACATTTCCCTAAATTTTGTAGTGCAGTTCAATCTACAAAAAGCTATACAAGAAGGAAAAATATAAGCCAGTTGGGAAATTTGGCTTTGATGGCAGCATATAAAAAAATAAAACTAAAATGTCTATTTCTGTATTATAGTATGGTATATTTAGATAACTGCTATATAAAAGTATATTGAGTGTAGCGATAGCACATTGCATGTAGCTCCTACTTGGTTGGAAGTGATGGTTTGCTGGGTGCTATAAATCAGAGTTCCTACTTGCAGGAAAATGGGGGGGGGGAAGCACGCTTGCTATAAAACTGGGCTTCTATTATGCTTGTAGAATCTGACTAAAAAAGTGCCAGAACTGTACTGTATTATCAGAACAAGTATTATCTTTATCACTAGCCAGGAATACTGATATATGGTGCAAATATGACTAAAGCTGAGGACCTAGTCTACTCTTTTTTTAAAATAAAAAAGTTACTAAAAGCATTATTTTAATAAAATCAATATTCATGGAACCATATTTTGCCAATCATAGTTATAAGACTGTAACCTGGAATGTAAGAGGAATGTACAATGAAACACATGAATTAATAAGAGGGAGGGAGGGAGGGAGGGAGGGAGGGAGGGAGGGAGAAAGGAAGGAAGGAAGGAAGGAAGGAAGGAAGGAAGGAAGGAAGGAAGGAAGGAAGGAAGGAAGGAAGGAAGGAAGGGCTAAATGTCAAAATGAGCTGAGGTTTCAAAGAGGTACCATTATTGGGGTATATTAAAAAGAGTTAGAAGCTACATAGCAGAAAATAATTTTTATATTTTACTGGCTGTGATCAGACCATGTTTGGAATATGTTGCTAAGTTCTGGGCATCATAGTTCAAAAAGGACAGTGGAAATTGGAGCAATTTCAGACAGCTACCAAAATGGTGAAGGTGTGGAAACAAATTGTCCCCATGAAGGACAAGTTAAAGAAGTTGAGTATTGTTTAAGCTACCAAAAAAAAGATTAAATGAAGATATTGTAAATCTTCAAATAGCTAAAGTGTTGTCATTCAAAAGACAAAGCAGATTATTATCTGTTGATCAAGAACGCAGGACCCAAATTCATGAGTTAAAAGAACAAGGAAGGAGGTGCAGGATAGGAATTTCCTGATTGTATGAAACTGCATGAAATAGGTTGCTACATGATGTGTTGAATTCTCTCTCATTAGAAATCTTCAAACAGAGGCTGGACAGTCTCTCAGTCAGGAATGTTCTAGCAAATCCTGAACTGAACAGAGAGCTTGACTAGATGACTTCTAAGGTCTCTTTCAATAATATGAGGAGAGAAGAGAAGAGGAGGTAGGATATTTGTGGAATTAACAGACAGGGGAAAATGTAATATTTATAAAATAAGTTGGATAAATAAAGCATAGAAGTAAAATGAAAAATTACACAACTCAATGTGATGATCAGATGATATACAGGGATGAAAGGATGGGAATGGTGTATGAGATGAGTATAGGTAATCCTCAAGCTATGATCATAACTGAGCCCACAATTACAGTTCTAAGTTGTGACAGTCGTAAAACTGGTTACTACATGACCAGACCCGATTTTATGACCTCGTTTTGCAGCAGTTGTTAAGCGAATGCCACAGACATTAAGTAAACCCATTGCTCTCTGTGGGGAAGTTTTTGCCGGAAATTGAAAATATGAATGGACTTCAAATTATGACTTAAACTACAAAAATATTATTTAGAACTTATTGACTCCATTATGTTGGCATGGAAAAGGACTGTCAAAAACAGCAATTTTTTGGAGATAAGAATAATGCTACTTTAAAATGTGTTTCCATAATGTCCTGAACATATCACGTTTTGGGAGAACGTAATGGCTAAAGAAGCTAAAAAGCTAAAATTCTGATTATAAAGGTGCAAATAGTAGACAATTGTGAAACTTTGGGAAATGCATCAGTCTTTGCTCTTTGGTTAGTTATTGAAAAATGTGTGAATGTCCTTAATCAAAGAACAGAAACTGCTTCTAGAAATTGTGCTTGAGATGGAAAAAAACTGAAACTGACTTTGGGTTTTGCTAATTAGGTAGGCTTGTTGTTATAGAAATGGCTAGCATATAGTAGCACATAAAAGTAAAAAGTTGAGGCTATAATGTTATTATCCTATTCTACTGTGCTACAATGATTTGGAGTCAGTGCTTTTCTTTCTTTTCCCTCTTTACCTACCATACACATTTTTCCCTTCCCTTTTTCTTCCCCCATTTTCCCACTACTTCATTTTGTTTTGTATTTTTATCCTTATAAATATAATAAAATTACGGTACTTAAAAAAGAGAAATACATGAATATGAGAAAGGAAGTTTATTGCATGTTGCTTTGGAGCATGTGAGTAGTCCTAAATTAGAAAACATTTTATGTGGGCATGCTGAAGGTTGGATGCTGATAAAAGTAAGCCATAGATAAAAATAAATGGAATTATTAACAAAATGTTCAACACTGAACACAAGTAAAGTCAATTTTGTTTAGTCATAAATTGTGTCTAATATCTGGGTAGCTCTACTTTCCCAAGATATTGTAACTGCCAGAAGCTCACTATACAATGTTTTACATTTGTAGCATATTACTTTTTGGTTGTGCTATGTTCCTCCCATTTCCCATAGATAAATCACAATGTTTTATTTTGTTTATGTACTAATTTTTAAGAAATTCAAAAATCAGGTGTCAAACATCTAAGGAATTTTTTTGAAGAAACACCAACCAATCCCAACAATGTAATGTTATATAATAATTTATCTATGGAGTCTGGCCTTTGATATACTCTCTCTCTCTCTCTCTCTCTCTCTCTCTCTCTCTCTCTCTCTCTCTCTCTCTCTCTCTCACTGTGTGTGTGTGTGTACATATCTATCTATCTATTTATCTATCTATCTACACAGAGAGAGAGCACAGAGAAACACACACACACACACACACACACACACACAGAGAGAGAGAGAGAGAGATGTGGAGGTCGGTGTGTGTGGGGGGTGTAGTTCCATGAATATATATAGTTTTTAATGTTTGAAGACATGCAATTAGGCCAGAGCTGATAGTCTCTTGGGAATCCAATTTATTTATAAAAGGACCACCTAATCAATACCTGGAGAAGTGTCCCACAAGTACCACAGTGACTTGCCATCTCTGTTTTACAAAATGATCTGTGGTGACCATCAACAGAATATAGCAGAAACAATTTAATTCATAATAAGTATCTAACTTCCTTTTCAAATCTAGAGACATCCTTTTTCATATCTTACAGAGCTTTAAGCCAACAATATGACTTGTCAGAAAATGCAACTGTCTCCTAAAAACATTAAAATAGCCATTTTTACTAACAAAAAATATTTGAAGGTTTCATAATGTATACAGGTTATTCAATTATGTTGGTTCAATGTGTTTTTGCTTATAAATCAAATGTACTATACAGGATTGTGATGGGGGGGTGTTGTTATTTGGCCCATCAAATCGATTTTTGTTCAAAGCTCCCTGGAGTTGAGTAAAGAATAAATTCAAATAAGTAAAATAAATAAAAAATAAAGACTGCATAAATTGTTCACCTTTTATTAAAGTCAGTCCTGACTCTTGGTGACTACATGGGCAAGTCTTTGCAGTTTTCTTGACAACATTTTCAGAAGTGTGTTGGCACTGCCTTCTTTATAGTGCTGAAAGCAGCTGGACCAAAGTCACCAAGTTGGCTTGTGTGCTTATGCAAGTATGAGACACTCAGTTTTCCCTAGCCCAGGGGTAGGCAACCTTGGCTCTTTTATCTCAGGAATTCTGGGAGTTGAAGTCCACGAGTCATAAAAGAGCCAAGGTTGCCTACCCCTGCCCTAGCCTTAATCCAGCACTTTGACCAACTGGTCCTCCAGCAAGTATAGGTAAATGTAATATAAAACAGAAATTACATTTTAAATTATTTTTTCATATATTTATTTCAATGCAAATCCCATTTTGGCAATTCAAAGAAATTTTTCGCTATTAATTTACTGCATTTTAAAGAAATTTTACTTCCTTCCCTTCAAGAAAATGTTACCACACAACTGGCAAATCTGATAATAAACAATATACTACGAGTATCTCATCCTTGACTTATATTTCCTGGGTGACTCTTTTTAAAATGATGCGAAAATTGGACTAGTCGTTCTGCATAAATCAACTAATTTGAGCAAAGTAATAGACAGTAATATTACAGTACCTCAATAGCAAGAATAGAAATGGAAGCTTAGTTTTGATAAAGTGATCTTTGGAACTTCATATTATGCTTTTATTTTATATGTAGCTTGCATTAGTTCCTCATGAATCTGCTAATGGAGTCCAAAAATCTATTATTTATTGCAACACCATCTCTTATAGACTTTTAGCAGACAACTCCCTTGTGTTTACAATATTTCTGCATCTAAAACCTCTTAGCATGGTAGAGATGCTGGATTCCATTTGTGTAATGTGAAATACACACGCACATGCATACATTCTATTTGTGATATATGTATCCACTAAAATATATATACCTATCATTTTGGATATAGTTTTATTTTATTTTGCATTACAATCTTAAACAACTAACTGGAAAACCATTAATATAAAATAGCTGAAATGACAGACCTCCATGTTGTACTTTTCTACTGTTCTCCTCAAGGGATCAACAACTTGCCAACAAATCAAGATGCAAAGATCTATCAGTAGCATTCCTCCAACGATTACCATTAGTTTTTGGTCCTTAATGATCTATGGAAACAAAATAGAGAATATAGGAGGATATTTACATTAGATTCAGAGGTTCCTCTAGAGACTTTGTTAAGAGCCATAAATCAGACTATGCACACTGCTAATGAGGCATTTTAATTATGCATGGATAAGATCCTCAGTTACTTGACCATAGTAAAAGTCATTTCACAAGCTACATTTATTTGATTTTTTTGTTTGCTGGCACAGTCTAAAAAACACAAATATATAAATCAAACAGAATGATGAGAATAAAAACCCTGGAATTTAATACATTCTTCATAAACAGAAAACACCTTAATTTTTTTTCTTGCATAATTCACACTTAAATAATTCAGGGTAAATTACAGTTAAATTTTAAGTCAAGTTGTTTTTGAAATTTTGCCTACCCTTACACATGATAATAATATAAAAACATATTGATAAACTGCATTTAAACAGGATCTCCAATTCTATAAAGCAAAATAAGGAATCACCAGTGCTTTTTTTGTCATAGAATACACTGGCATGGAGTTCCGGCACCTTTTTTCGAAGTTTTAAAAGTAATTTTTGAAAATTTGATGTTTGGTCCACGTGGATTTGAATTGCCCTGTTGAGCATAGCAGGTCAATGGCAAAATCATAAAAACGGTGCAGGTGGGCTGCTTGTGTGTTGAGTCTGATGCATGCATACTTTGTCCGCACTGTTTGTGATGGCGCTGCTCAGCTTGTGATTGGTTGTGTGGCCGCATGCTGAGTGCTTACTACCAGCAGTGACCGTTATGTTTTGTTACACAACTGACATGTGTGGGTGTGTGTACAGTAATTGACTATGTGTGAAAGGTAAATAATTTCTTATTTTAAAAAATCATTGGTGAATTGAAAACCTTTTTTAAATTTTTAGTGTAAAAGTGTGACCCCAAATTTAAAAATGAAAAAAAAAATACTAATTACTTCTCAACCACTGGTCCTGCTAAGAACTGAATATATACTTTTTTTTAAATAAAAGATTAACAAGATGTGAGTTCCGGCACCTTTTTTCGTACAAAAAAAGCACTGGGAATCACTCTCTTGCTATATTTAATTTATGATATATACAGAGTTCAAGAACAGAGCAGAGTGAAGTCTCAGTTGCATCATATGTTTTGTTTAATGTATTATACATCTCAGCCTCTTATATGTACCTTTGTGTGTGCACATGTGTGCCTTTCAGTCAGTGGTAACTCCTGCCCATTGCCCGAACTATTCCCTTAGTTCTATATAGGCAAGATTTCAGAAATGATTTACTACTGCCTTCTTCCCAGGACTGAGCAAAACAACTGGCCCAAAGTACCCCAACTGGTTTTGTCCCATAGTGGGACTAAAACTCAGTTTCCTTATTTCTAGCCTAGAACCTTAATCACTACACTAAATTGGCTCTCCCCAAGTACCTTTAGTGACAATTCAAATTGCTTAAGATTAAAATCTTATCCCTATCCTAATCAAAAAAAAAATCTCTTCAGCATAATTCACTAAAAGTAGGGCTGAAGGCAAGAGAGTGAGTGAGTGGTCAAAAGTGAATGGAGGGATCAACCCTTCTCTCTCTCTCTCTCTCTCTCTCTCTCTCTCTCTCTCTCTCTCTCTCTCTCTCTCTCTCTCTCTCTCTTTCTTTGCTCTTCTATTTCTTTTTTCTGCCATCAGTTCCTCACTCTATTTTTTTTTCTGCCCAGCAGAAAGCTGGAAGTGACAGATCTCTCTTGCTAGAAGGCAACTATTTTTTTTTTTTTTTGCAAAAAGGCTGTCAAAATTCGATTGAGGTTACATGAATAAGCTGAAGTCTGTAAATTGCTCAAACCTGTTTTAAATATTTATTTTATGTAGTTCATGTTCTTACTATACTACATTTAACAGAAACCACTGGAGTTAATTGTGAGTCCACAGTAAATCAGTTGCATTTAGAGACTTGCACTTATTCATGATCTAACTTAATTCTTACTATTTTGAATGGATTTTGAAATGACATTAACTTATTACCATAATTCTATATGTACTTTCAGAAATATGAAACTTTGATTTCAGTAGGTGTTGCCCCCAAGTATACATTTTCATAATCCTGGATCGGATACAACCCCAATACATCTTGTCCTAGTTTGGAGATGGGCAACCTGTGGCTTTCAGCCGAATTTCAAAAGCCCTTCAAGCAAAAGTTTAATTTAATTTGATACATTAAATGTGTATGCTCCCAAATGCATTCAAATCATGGAAGCTTATGAAAATTATGGCCAAAATGTTCACAGTAAAACAGTATAATACCGAAAGAAGGTTCCTGACAAAAATATTGCTACAAATTGCCCAACCAACCACACTTCTAGTGCCATAATTTAATAATACCACCAAAACCAGCAGCAACTGTATAACAATTATTCAATAATATACAATTAACAGTCTAATTTACAATGATGAATTCAATTACGCAAAGCCCACCAGAATAGCTTGGTTTTCATGACTTTCTGGAAGGGCAAAAGTGATTACTCTGACAAAAACCAATCAGTCTTCTGAATTGGAAAGGACAGGGAGAGGGAGAGAAGGGGGAAACAGGAAAAGAAAGAAAAAAAGAGGATGTCAGTAGAAGAAAAAAAGTCATGTCCAAAAGAGAGTTGATGGATGATATTGGCGCTTTGCCTTTGCTTCTTTGATCTCTATCAGTTAGCACATGGTCCCCAGAACAGGGCCTCTAAGAATGCATCTCTTTAAAAAAAAAGGGTGTCTGATCCTCGCTAAAAATATATTGGGATACCTCAAAAAATTCAAATTCCAGAAAAACAAATGTATTCTGTTTGTGTCACTGCTCTAGAAAAAAAAAAGTACTACTGATCACATGAAAGTAGGAGTCATGTTCTAATTCACTTTTGTGAAGTTTTAAGTACCAAGTTTCTATTCTTATTTTGAAATAAGCGACAGTTCTGGGAAACATTAAATATAAGTCACCATTTGGTCGTTCATTCTCAACAGATGGCATTTAAATAGTGCATTTGATCATGCTCAATTTATTTAGGGTGGAGATTTTTACCTCTATCAAATGACACCCCCCCTCCCGATACGTATTTATAAATCAGAAAGAATTAAGAAGAAATCTAACATTAATCTACAGTAAAAGGAGACTAGTTTGCAAACTCCCACTGCCGATGAGATGCAACTTCTCAAAGCCTTGCGAGGCCTCCGTACAACTTCACAAGGATTCGATGAAGCCGTTTGAGGGTCCTGCAAGGGGACAGCAGCTGGAGGGAGTTAGGCGGGTGAAGGCAGTTGAAGCAAAAGGTGAGGATGGGAGGACAGCAGAAGCAAGAAGTCCTGGTCTAACGATTGCAACAGGGACTACCATAACTGTTGTCATTAAGCAGGGTGGTCACATGTTTCACCTAACAACTACTTTGCTTAGCAGTGGAAATTCTGGTCCCCGTTAGAGTTGTTAAAAGAGGACTGACTGTAGCTCTTTAGAGATCCTCATGCCTATCTCCACAGTACATCATTCTCAGCATTGCTTAGAAAGGCTACATGCATAGTGCAAATAGGCTCCAGTAAACTTGAGACCTCTCTATAGACTGCTTGGTGAGATGAGAAGAACAGTCACAAAAGATTGGCTTATTTTTCAGATTTAATTTAATTTAATTTAATATTTGCATTTGTATACCGCCCTTTCCCTGAGGACTCAGGGCGGTTTACAGGGAATTAAAATCGAAACATACAAAAGTTAAAACCAATTAAAAAAGCATTAAATTCACCCTGTAGATTAAAACCCCAGTTAAAATTTTCTCCTCAGCCTGGGCCCGAGAGCTCAAAGAGCCAGGTCTTCAGGCCCCGGCGGAATGATCGGAGGTCGGGAGCAGTCCTCAGCTCTACCGGCAGCTGGTTCCAGAGGGCAGGCGCTCCCACCGAGAAGGCCCTATCCTTGGGTGTCACCCGCCGGCAATCTCTCACCGGCGGAACCCTGAGCAGACCCTCCCTGTGGGAGCGCACTGGGCGAAGGGCGTTTGATGCCGGCAGCAGGTGTTCCCTCAAATAACCCGGACCCAGGCCATGTAGGGCTTTATAGGTGATAACCAGCACCTTGAATTTCACCCGGAGGGCAACCGGAAGCCAATGCAGCTCGCGGAGTAGAGGTGTTACATGGGAGTATCGGGAAACCCCCATTACAACTCGCGCGGCCGCATTCTGCACCAGTTGAAGCCTCCGAGTGGTCTTCAAGGGCAGCCCCATGTAGAGAGCGTTGCAGTAGTCCAAACGGGAGGTCACAAGCGCATGAGTGACTGTGCGTAGGGCGTCTCGGTCCAGATAGGGGCGCAACTGGCGCACCAGGCGAACCTGTGCAAAAGCCCCCCTGGTCACGGCTCCTATGTGATCTTCAAAATTGAGCCGTGAATCCAGGAGGACGCCCAAGTTGCGAGCCCTATCAACGGGGGGTAACACCTCACCCCCCATCGTTAGAGGTGGAATAACTTGGTTAACCCGAGACGCCGATATGCACAGCCACTCAGTCTTGGCGGGATTGAGACGAAGCCTGTTTCTCCCCATCCAGACCTGAACCGCCTCCAGGCACCGGGACATCACGGAGAGGGCATCACTGGGTTGGTTCGGGGTGGAAAGAAAAAGTTGGGTATCATCAGCGTACTGGTGATACCCCACCCCAAAACCACGAATGATCTCGCCCAGCGGCTTCATATAGATGTTGAACAGGAGGGGCGAGAGAACCGACCCCTGAGGGACTCCACAAATGAGAGACCTCGGGGCGGATCTCTGCCCTCCTGTCAACACCGACTGCGAGCGGCCCTGGAGGTAGGAGGAGAACCACCGTAAAACGGTGCCTCCCACTCCCAGCCCCCTGAGACGCCGCAGCAGGATACCATGGTCGATGGTATCGAAAGCCGCTGAGAGATCTAATAGGACCAGGACAGAGGAGCAACCCCTGTCCCTAGCCCTCCAGAGATCATTCACCAGCGCGACCAATGCCGTCTCCGTGCTGTGTCCAGGCCTGAAGCCCGATTGGTACAGGTCCAGATAATCAGTTTCCTCCAGGAACAGAGGGAGCTGATGCGCCACCACACTCTCAACAACCTTCGCCAGGAAGCGAAGGTTGGAGACTGGACGATAGTTGTTTAAAACAGCCGGGTCCAAAGCAGGCTTCTTGAGGAGGGGTCTCACCACCGCCTCCTTCAAGGCGGCAGGGAAGACACCCTCCTTCAAAGAAGCAGTTATTACTGCATGGAACCAGCCTCGTGTTCCCTCCCGAGCCGCATAAGCTAGCCAGGAGGGGCACGGATCCAACAAACAGGTGGTGGAGCTCAGTCTCCCCATGATCCTGTCCACATCATCAAGGGAAACAGGGTCGAACTCAGTCCAGATAACGTGCTCAAGACCGCCTGATTCCTCCACATCAGACTCTGCCCAGTCAGAGTCCAAGCCGGTCCGGATCCGAGCGATTTTGTCCGTCAGATGATGACTAAACTCTTCGGCTCGTCCCTGCAAGGGATCCTCCCTCACCTCCTGGTTAAGGAGGGAGCGAGTCACCCTAAACAGGGCGGCCGGGCGATTATCTGCGGACGCGATAAGGGCGGCAAAGTAGTTAGACTTCGCCGTCCTTATCGCCGCAAGATAAGACCTTATGAAGGTTCTTAACTGCAATCGGTCGGGTTCGGATCGGCTGGATCTCCAACCGCTCTCTAGACCTCGTCTCCGACGCTTCATCTCCCGGAGCTCCACAGAGAACCATGGAGCCCAACGGGATCTGCGCCGAGTCAGAGGTCGCACGGGTACAACACAGTCGAGTGCCCTGGTGGCAGCCGTTTCCCAGGCCTCCACCAGAGCATCGACTGGGCTGTGGGTAAGGGTGATAGGTATCGGCCCAAGCGCCCTCTGGAACCGGTCCGGGTCCATTAGGCGCCTGGGGCGGAACCACCTGGTCGGTTCCGCCGCCCAGCGGCAGGGGATGGCATGACGGAAAACCAGCCTCAGGAGGTAATGATCTGACCATGACAGAGGGGTGATGGACGGAGAACCCCCTCCCAGATCATCCAACCATTGTCCAGACAGGAACACCAGGTCGAGAGTATGATCCCCCTCGTGAGTAGGGCCCTCAATAACCTGGGTCAGGCCCATGGCTGTCATGGAAGCCATGAACTCCCGAGCTAACTCCGACGACCCCCCCAGTGATGGCAGGTTGAAGTCACCCAGGACTATAAGCCTGGGGAACTCCACCGCCAACCCTGAGAGGGTGTCGAGCAGCTCAGGCAGGGCTGTTGCCACACAGCTGGGCGCCAGGTATGTGAGCAACAAGCCCAGCTGAACCCGAGGACCACATCTCAAGAGGAGGGATTCACTCCCGGCCATCTGGACAATGGTGGCCTCCCGAGGACACAAAGTCTCCCGAATAACCACTGCCACCCCACCACCCCTGCCCTGAGCCCGTGGCTGGTGCAGCACCCGGAAACCTGGCGGGCATAACTCGGTGAGAGGCACCCCTCCCTCCGAACCCAACCAAGTTTCCGTGATGCACGCTAGATCCGCACATTCCTCCTCGATCAGGTCACGGATGAGGGGAGCTTTGTTAACTACGGATCTAGCGTTAAAATAGACCAACCTGAGCTCAGGGGCCTGATCACCCTCATCCCCGGGTAGGAGGGTGCTAACCGGAGGGTCGGAGCGCGCCACCGCTCGGAGATAGCGGGGGCGCGATCCCAGATGTTGATATGGCCCTCCACGCAAACACCTGCTGCCATACCCTATCGCCGTGGGGATTCGATACCCCACCCCCACATTCCCAGCGCCAGCAGCCACCTCCCCCGACCCCGTCCCGTCGGGACCTCTAACAGGTCCAGACTGAGTGCCGGTTATGGATTCCTTCCCCACCCTCCCCCTCCCTAACCTCTTAAAATAACCGGCTAAGAATCTTATCAGGGGCCTCTTAGCGCGTCTTAACTCGAGGCCCCTGTCCAAGCCCAACCCAAGATTTATTTCCTACCTTTCAGCAGCTTACTGTTGCCACTCTATAATTTGACAAGAATATAATTAATAGAAAGGTATTTTTTTGGTCTTTACTGTAATTGAACTGCTCTTACCATCTAAGCCAGGGGTGTCAAACTGCCGGCCCGTGGGCCGGACATGTCACGACGAAACTGTACCCACCCCATTGCCAGCAATGGAGAAAAAGCTCCAATACGTCGTGCGACATCACGTGATGTTGCGAGTTTGACATGTCTGGTCTAAGCTATATTCTGAACACTTTATGTTAGGAAACTTTCAGTTTTCAAGTATGGATATACATCTAAATCAATTTCAGTTTCACAGATACCTAATTAAAAATTTATTTGATCAAATTTCAGTGCCATCATCCTATTTTTTTTAAAAAAAATGCAAGGAATTGTACCAAGTTTTTCCTCTATACCCATTTTGTACATGTTTTGCATACATTATTGCAAACAACTTTTGAGCCAAAACACATTACAAAATTTGAAGAAATGAAGAATCCAAAAGATAAATTATATTTGGTCTGATAAAGCTGTTACGCTACATAAAATTTAGGTTAGTTTGTTTAAGTTGTGGATCAAAATATTGTTCACAGCCAGGCTGCTTTATCTAACCTAATGGTGATTCAGCTTTCTATCACATTTCTTAAATCTCAGAACCAAGTATCTTGGAGACAGCAAATACAATATAGACTTGTCCATTGTAACCCTTCCATGGTTTGTGGTAATCGGTTAGATCATCATCATATTTTTAAGTCAAAATGGTGTATGTCTCTCTGTATGTTTTGTTCCATTCAATGTTTGGACAAATCCCTACAGTTTTCTTTGCAAGGTTTTTCAGAAGTAGTTAGCCCTTGCCTCCTTCCTAGGACTGAGAGTATGTGACTAGTTCAAAGTCACTGAGCTGATTTTGTGCTCAAGGCAGGACTAGAATTCACAGTCTCCTGGTTTCTAGCCTTATGCCTTAACTACAACACCAACTGATTCTCACAGTGTGTATTAAGGTAAAGGTAAAGGTTCCCCCGCACATGCGTGCTAGTCGTTTCCAACTCTAGGGGGCGGTGCTCATCTCCGTTTCAAAGCCGAAGAGCCAGCGCTTGTCCGAGGACGTCTCCGTGGTCATGTGGCCGGCATGACTAGACGCCAAAGGCACATGGAACGCTGTTACCTTCCCACCATCGTGGTCCCTATTTTTCTACTTGCATTTTTACGTGCTTTCGAACTGCTAGGTGGGCAGAAGCTGGGACGAGTAACAGGCGCTCACTCTGTTACGCGGCACTCGGGATTCGACCCGCCAAACTGCCGACCTTCTGATCAACAAGCTCAGCGTCCTAACACACTGAGCCACCACGTCCCTCAGTGTATATTAGTAAAGTTCTAATAAATAAATCCATATCTATAAATGTAAAGCCTAAAAATAAAAGAGCTCCGATGTTAAGCAAAGTGGTCTCCAAAAAAAAGGCTTTAGAAACCTGCAACCATCAGATTGGAAGGATATCTAAGCATAAGTGGTAACCAAAGTTTATTTAAAATAGGTCTGGATATTTTTAAAAAAATACTTTTTAAAAAGTACCCTCTGAGAATATTCAGTTGACACAATGACATTGCCAGTGATTTTTTTTGTGGCTTGGAATGAGGTCAACGCTCTTATTTTACATATCTTGCAGGTTTAATGTGCCTGTTTTACATATTCAGCAACATATTCTGGGGCCATTGTCAATTTGGCTTCAGACTGAACATGGTATCAAGCATTAGTTGTACTTGTAATGGCTCTCAATGGGGAGAGTGAATTTATTCTTGTCCCCCTGAGCTCTCAGCAGCCTCCAGTACTATCAATATTAAGGTATCCATCTGAACTAGCTCAGGATGTTGGAAAAGGGAGTGGGAGACATGGTGTTAATGTAGTTCTTCTCTTTCTTTCCTATCAGTTCCAGCTGGTATTGTTCTACCAAAGGTCATCAGTAAGCATGCCCAGTTCTATCTCTACACTGGACTCTGGCCCAAAATCAAAATGAAACTGGCCCAAGTTCAAATAATCAGTTTCTTCCAGGATCTTCTGGAACTGTTGCCAGGTCACCTTCTTAATAATTTCCCCTAGAAAGTTATCCTGAACTCAAAGCTCCTATTTGAGGACTGTGACAGCTATGGCCAGGAAAGTCCTTGTACAACTCCAGCTTTTGTAGCAATTTTACCCATTCCTACCTATCAGAAGGCTCTACATGTAGTACCTCAATATCTACATTGCAATGTCCTCCATATGGGTCAATCGTTGAAAGCTATCTGGGAGCTGCAAATAGTTCAGAATGTAATGGTATATATAGTTACTTACATGTCATACCTTACCAGCTATACTAGCTTCCAATTACTCTTTGGGGGCAATTCAATGTTCTGATTAATATGAACCCCTATATAGATTAGAAGCAGGCTGTTTTCTGATTATTTCCCACATATTTTATCAGGATGAGCATGTATCAGGTCCCTGCGTTGAAGCAATGGAGGCATTATAACTAGGACAGTGATGGCGAACCTTTCAGAGACCGAGTGCCCACACTGCAACCACAAACCCACTTATGTATCATCGGGTGCCTGGTAGGCGTGGCCCATTGAGTGGGTGTGGCCAATTGGGTGAAATTGGCCCATTGGCTGGGCGTGGCTGCGGTAGTAACTAAAAAGTTCAATCAATTCCAACTTTGCGAGATGTTTTTTTCCCCCCGCAAAAAGTTGAAATTGATTGGTTGAACCTTTTTGTTTGCACACGGTGGCAAAGGCCTAAAGCTAAAAGGTTTTATAAAACCCAGCTGAAGGCCTAGGACTGGGGCGACGGCACATATGCCCACCGAGAGGGCTCTGCATGCCACCTGTGGCATGCGTGCCATAGGTTCGCCACCACGGATCTAGGAGGTATGCCATCTCAGTTGCAGCAGATACTGTTAGGTAGATGACTATTGTTCTGTACCAGCCTACTACCGGCCCTGCAGAAAAGGCAGGGACAACCCTGGGACAACAACAAAACGGCAAGAGGCTGGAACTAAGCCTGCCAAATTTATTAACATAAAACAGAGCAAACAGAGCAAACAGAACCATGAAACAGGAGCTATTCAAACGGTTGCCTTCAGCAAACCAGCCCTCCCACACATTCCCCTTTTAAACAATTCAAGGCCTGGCTTCTCTCTGCCTCCTTCCGAGGTGCCCCATTGCCTTCCTCTGTTTACTCCTGATTGACTGCCTCCTGCGTCGGGCGTCCTTGAACAGGGCCAGCTGTGGGTCTTCATCCACGCTGTCAGGCTCACACAGCTGGATCTGCGTCGTAACCAGATGGGAGGGGCCTGGCTGAGGGCTCTGCGGAGCCTCAAGGTTATCCTCAGCAAGCTCTCCAACACCCCCCTCCTCCTCCTCCTCTGAATCGTCTGACCCAAATGCCGAACCCACAGGCTGACCCTGAATCACAACTATGGCCTAACTGGTTGGGTTGGCAATATATATAAACTATGATTGTATTGTTGTAATAGAATCTGTATTGTATCACTTTAAATGTGTGATGATTGGCCAACGCTGTTTTTCCAACGGCCGTAAGAGGGAGCTAGAGACATAGCTTCTTTCTCTCTGTTATTCTCTCTGTTACGTTTGCTTGCTGATTATTGTGGTTTGTGGGTTTGCTACTGTTTGCTAAACTTGAAGAACTGTGTTTTGACTTACGAACTGGTAAGAAGATTCTGTATAGGATAATCCTTGGACTATTGTTATTTGCTATCATCTCTTTTCTCGTGTATGACCTGGACTGGTTTTTTCTTGGACTGTGCTATTGTATTATTCCACAAGTAAAACTTTTTTACATACCTCAGTGTATCTGTGTGGTTGCTGCGTAAACTTGACTACTCTCAGTATCCTCTTTTTCTGTGCAAGCTCTTGTTAGCTCAAGAGGTACTCTGCACATCCTTAACAGATACCCTTTTAAATAATCCCTCCCTCTCGAGATTTCACTGGCCTTGATCCTGTTCACCTTCAGGGAAGCTTTTAGAACTTGAGCCTTTCCCCAGGCATCGGGTCTGATAATAGAAGAGTTCATCTTTGGGAAGTAAAGCTTATGATAACCAACAGTATGCTATTGGCATGTCACTTTTGCTTCGGTTTTCTTGATATCATTGGTTTTACTTGTAATTTGAAATTCCGTTATTTTTACTGATGCTCGATGCCTGAAGTCACAATCAACCATGCAGGTTTTATGGTCATATCTTTCCAGTAAATAAACAGCAATCAACTTCTGTTTTGTTGCACCAGCATTTTTTTAAAAAAATTATTTCTATCTGCAATATAGCAGTAGCACATTGCATTAAGCTACAGTTTGCTTATCAAAGTGGTTGAATTTCTATCATGGCACGTCACAAATCTTGGTATATAAATTACAATATCTGGACACACATATCACATTAACCATATCCACTACCTACATCATGGTCTACTATACTGTTTAATTCAGCATTTCCCTGTGCAGTACTTCCTATATAATTTTTAAAAGGTAGAAGACAAAATCCTGGGAGTTGATGATTTTTAACCTATTTAAAACCAAAAACTTCAAATGTGAAGCACAACAGAGAAAATTGTTAGCCTAAGAAACAGAAGATAGAATGTTCCATGCCACCCACACAGTTTGCACTTAATTCACAAAATATGGAACTATAAATAGTATAGGAAAGCCATGAAATATTCTATTCTCTATTATTTCCAATAGTTCATTGTTTCTTCCATACAGATTACAACATAGAATATGTAATTCCCCAACCTGCATTTGCCAAATCTGTTTTTGACAAAAGGCCAGTGACATACAGATTACAAAGGAAGAGCCAGCCAATGAAATAGAAGACAATGGCCCCTGGCAATCATATATCACGACTTCTATCAGTCTAGATTGACAGCTAGACAAGAAAAAATAAGCACAGTGGCAATATGCCCAGGTCCAAGCTACACAGCTTCAATCATAAATTACACCCATTTTGGCAGAATATGTTATTTAACATCCAAAATTGCACACCATATGCAGCCTCAATGTATCTACCTTACAATATTACTTACAATATTACACAATAGAAGCTGTCCATCCTATACCTAGGGATGTGCGTAGTCTATTGAATTAATGTATCTACTTCATGAAGGATTTTAAAAAATGCAAATGCTAAAACTCAGGAATGTTTGGGAGAGTTTCCTCAGACAACATTTTGTAATAATATCTGTAAGTCAAGTAATTCTTCCTTTTGGGCCATAAGAACAAAATGGTAATATTAACCATGAAAACCAATTTCAATTGCAGAGAATTCTGGCTTAATATTTAAGAACTTTTTCTTCAGTTGAATTGTTTTCACAATTCAAGCCCCTCCATCTCAGGACTTCTAAACCTGATTCAAGTCAAATGTCAATTTATGACATTATAGATGGCTTTGTATGAGTATCCAGTTTAAGATACAAGAGTGTAAGCAGCTATGGAAAATAGGAAACATGTTAAAGCAAGCAAACAATACAGATTTCCAATAATATTTTTTAATTAAGCAGTCAGAGAACAAAAGTAGAAGCAACTCAGACATGAGCTAATAGAACTTTTTTTTTAAAGAAAACCCTCACCTTTTTTTTCATTTTTACATTTTTGAAGATTGCGTGGACTCTCCATGTTTTTGCAAACATTGCCCCAAATGCAGTTGTGTAACCCACTGTAAGAATCCATGTCCGGATCTGAAATAAAGAAAAGACCAGTTTTTCACCCTGTCAAGCATCCCATGACTTGCAAACAATATGTAGATTAAGCAAAGGGAAAAATGTTCAGGCAACAAAACACTCTCAAAATATTAGAATTGCTATATTCTCCTGTTAAATAACATTTATAACTTCCCATAGAAATTATGAATTAGTTATAAATCAGAAAGATAAATAATAACTATAATGTATTTTAGCACAGGAAAGAAAAAAAATTATCATCTAATGATGATTAAGGAATAGCCAAATTAGTCCAAAGGGAACTAAAACATAAATTTCAATTCTACTGATTTCAATTGGATTTGTACAGGTGATAAAATTTGTAAAGATGATAAAATAAAATTTACAGTTAAAAAGAAATTTTAAAAGGAAGCATTATTGCATTGATGACCACAAGCCTATAATCTTTCCAGAACTCCCATAGGTCTTGTTACTAAATTTTGGTGACAAATTATCAAAAAGCAAAAATGCAATTTCCTATCTCATTTCAACAGAAAAAAGTACTCCAATATTGTACAGGCTTTGATTCAGAGTTAACACATGAAAAATATAAAAATAACCCACATGACTATTCCTTGATGGACCCTCAAATTAATCTATATCCATCCATTCTGATGACAGCACAGGTCAGTGACCCACTTATTGCAGCCCTTTGATGGATCTTTAAAAACTGGCTGTCAAAAGGCTGCCTATTGGTACATCAGACAGTGAGAGCAACAAGGAAGAAAAAAAGTGTAAGTATTTGACTGTGGGTCAGACTGCTCAGCTGGCAATGTTGATTATGCAGAAAGCTGCATTGTTAGCATTTTTTTCATCAGTTTTTATGCTCTACTTTTCACTAAACGCTTCATTAAAGGCAAATCTATTGTTCCAAAAGAACACAAGGGGAGAGAGATAAACATTGGGAATCCAACTTAAAACATCATCTTAATCAAGTAAATCGTTAGATGAGGATGGCTTCTCAAAACCAATATAAACATCTAGATGTTTTGTGCCCATGCAAAGTACTGTCTACTTAAGCATTTGCAATCAGCTTGTTTTTATTTCTTTGTACAGGTAGTCCTCGACTTACGACCACAGTAGAGCCCAAAATTTCTGCTAAGTGAGACATTTGTTAAGTGAGTTTTATGACCTTTCTTGCCACAGTTGCTAAGTGAATCACTGCAGTTGATAAGTTAGTAATCAGTTGTTTAATGAGTCCAGCTTCCCCACTGACTTTGCTCGTCAGAAGGTTGCAAAAGGGGATCACATGACTTCGGGATACAGCAACGGTCCTAAAACCGTTGCCAAGCATGTGAAATTTGATCAAGTGATCATGAGGATGCTGGAAAAGTCATGACTATGAAAAACAGTCAAAAGTCATTTTTCAGTGCTGCTGTAACTTGAACAGTCACTAAACAAGCTGTTGTAACTTGAGCACTACCTGTACACTGCTCATCAATATACAGGGTTACAGAATAGAGTTAAAACAGTGTCTGATATGTTGACACTCTCAGAAACAGACCAAATTTTGTCTTGCTTCAAATAATGTAGCTTGACAGGAAATAATATCCAAGCCACAAAATTCTGCTATAGGGAAAAAAGAAAGTGGAAGACGAAGGGGGGCATGTTTAATTTACAAACAAACCATGCATGTTTTTTTAAAAAAAATCCACTGTGTTCAATGGGCCTTTTGTAATGAATGTACATATGATTGCATTAACTGATATTCCTAACACAGCGGAAGTTATTATAACAACAGAATAGAAATAAATTAAACATTTCATCTGCAATTTCTCAGGAAAGATTTCATATTAATCCAGCAAATCATACCCATACATATCTCCTGGATAATTTATGGGGATGCAAATGAATTTCTACAGTTGCATATCATAATGCAGTAATCATTCTTCTGAGGCTGTAATTCAGAATCCAGTTAAAATCTTCCAAGTTCATATTCACATGTGCTTGTTAGGAAATTGGATCTCCTTCAGTCTTGTCCTTCCTTGGCATACTTTTGACACAATAATTGAAAATCTTGGGATTCATCCAAAGACTGTGATATTGCTTTCCTGTTTCTCCTTTGTCTCATTCTTTCTGCAATATAGCTGTCATAATGTAGAATTTGAATTTGTATGGTTGAAAACTTCATTTAACAAGACTGCTAATTCCATGCGTTGTTGAGGTTGGGTACCCAGGATATTGTTGGTATCTCATTTCAGTGGTTAATAGTTTCCCTTCCTGAGCTAGCTAGCCACTACATTTCTATTACTCTACATTTCACATTCTGGAACTGTAATATTCATGCTGAATTTCTTTGCCTTCTTTCCTCTATTTCCTGAGACCAAAATGCTTTCAGTCCATATCTCAGAAGAAGTCAATTCTATATTTTTCCACTGTAAATATAATACTGACAAACCCTGGCTGATCTGTATAATATAGAAATGATGGTGAAAATCCTTAATAAATAGAGAAATTATTCCAATAATAATTCTCTTGCTAATAGAACTTACTTCAGTATCCTCCTGGATTGCTCATCTGAGCACACAGCAGTCCTTCCTGTTTGACCATGTCCAGTTGGTGGTGTAACTCCCTGGATGTTGACCTATGCTGTGTTAGAAACCCAACTTATTTTCTACACTGTTTGCTTTTTAAATTAAACTACTGAAAGAGTCATCTAGGAATCTGGATATGGAAGGAAAAGCGACTTGCATTCTTCTGCTGTTGAATTACCCTCAAGTTCAGTAATAAGATGGGTAATGGTAAACGAACTGAAATTAAAGACAGAGGAGGAACAGGGGGATATTGGTGAGTAGGAAAACAAACTTTGATTTGGGGAATTAATTTATGTTGGATGGGTTAGATTTCTGAAAGAGGAATTAATCAGATTGCAATTGTGTGAATCACTTGCAATTGTTCTTTGAACCATTTGGACAAAGCAAACCATTCAGATTTGTGCCTCAATTGTGTTACAATTAATTGTAATTGACTCCATTCTACTATTTTTTATTTAGAATGATTCTAATTTTATATTCTGCTTAAGCAAAAAGGCAAGATAATAATAAAATCAATCTCTCAATCAACTTTTCTTACTGCAAACATTTTTAGGTAGCATATACAAAACAGGTTTGACCGTAAGAAACATAAGATTCCCATTACCATCTTAACCATAAATAATACTTTTGCTAAAAAGAGTCATTATATGTTTGAATTTCTCAATAAGTATTTACCCAAAGTCAGAAAGTTTTTTTTTACATTTTTTAATTTTTATTTTTAAATGTAAAATTACAAGAACATACACACAAAAAAAAAACTCAGCATAAAACTGTGAATTACAGTTAAGAAGCTTAAAAACCACTGAGAGCGCATAAATATTGCATGGTTAAAATCATCAGTTAGCACTTAACCATGCAGTCTAAGTGGTAAAAGTTCTAATTTTCAGTTTTTTTAAAAAAATATCAATGTAAATATTTGTTTATTTTTAACTTTCTGGCTCCTCCTCCTAACTGTAGGATTTTCTATTTTCCCTATAATTTCTTTTCACACTTTATAATTAAGGCTTCTCAAAGAATTAAATTCTTTGTTTTAACATTTGAATATTTAACTTTTTGCAGTTAATTGCAATTATTAGATTTCTCCCATACTGTTTAAAAGATATCAATGG